>NW_027478842.1:300000-450547 GCF_051014685.1 Ptiloglossa arizonensis | reverse complement strand
AATTAACTAGAACGGCCTAGGGGAAAACTACTCATACCGTTGTAATGGGGCGAGTTTCTACTTTCAGATGCAACAGAAACTTTGCGGATTGGTCAATCCGTTCGCGAGATATGGCATTTTTGAGGTAAGAAACGCTTGAAAAACTCCAAATTTTCGCAGGTTCTGATGCTCGAAACGAATAACTAAACGGCCTAGGGGAAAACTACTCATACCGTGTAATGGGGCGAGTTTCTACTTTCAGATGCAACAGAAACTTTGCGGATTGATCAATCCGTTCGCGAGATATGGCAGTTTTGATGTAAGAAACGCTGAAAAACTCCAAATTTTCGCAGTTCTGATGCTCGAAACGAATAACCAGAACGGCCTAGGGGAAAACTACTCATACCGTTGTAATGGGGCTAGTTTCTACTTTCAGATGCAACAGAAACTTTGCGGATTGGTCAATCCGTTCGCGAGATATGACAGTTTGGAGGTAAGAACGCTTGAAAAACTCAAATTTTCGCAGTTCTGATGCTCGAAACGTATAACCAGAACGGCCTAGGGAAAACTACTCATACCGTTGTAATGGGGCTAGATTCTACTTTCAGATGCAACAGAAACTTTGCGGAGTGGTCAATTCCGTTCGCGAGATATGGCAGTTTTGAGGTAAGAAACGCTCAGAAACTCCAAATTTCGCAGTTCTGATGCTCGAAACGAATAACTAGAACGGCCTAGGGGAAAACTACTCATACCGTTGTAATGGGGCGAGTTTCTACTTTCAGATGCAACAGAAACTTTGCGGAGTGGTCAATCCGTTCGCGAGATATGGCAGTTTTGAGGTAGAAACGCTTGAAAAACTCCAAATTTTCGCAGTTCTGATGCTCGAAACGAATAACCAGAACGGCCTAGGGAAAACTACTCATACCGTTGTAACGGGCGAGATTCTACTTTCAGATGCAACAGAAACTTTGCGGATTGGTCAATCCGTTCGCGAGATATGGGCAGTTTTGATGTAAGAAACGCTTGAGAAACTCCAAATTTTCGCAGTTCTGATGCTCGAAACGAATAACTAGAACGGCCTAGGGGAAAACTACTCATACCGTTGTAATGGGGCGAGTTCTACTTTCAGATGCAACAGAAACTTGCGGATTGGTCAATCCGTTCGCGAGATATGGCATTTTTGAGGTAAGAAACGCTTGAAAACTCCAAATTTCGCAGTTCTGATGCTCGAAACGAATAACTAAACGGCCTAGGGGAAAACTACTCATACCGTTGTAATGGGCGAGTTTCTACTTTCAGATGCAACAGCAACTTTGCGGATTGATCAATCCGTTCGCGAGATATGGCAGTTTTGATGTAAGAAACGCTTGAAAAACTCCAAATTTCGCAGTTCTGATGCCTCGAAACGAATAACCAGAACGGCCTAGGGGAAAACTACTCAACCGTTGTAATGGGGCTAGTTTCTACTTTCAGATGCAACAGAAACTTTGCGGATTGTCAATCCGTTCGCGAGATATGACAGTTTGGAGGTAAGAAACGCTTGAAAAACTCCAAATTTTCGCAGTTCTGATGCTCGAAACGTATAACCAGAACGGCCTAGGGGAAAACTACTCATACCGTTGTAATGGGGCTAGATTCTACTTTCAGATGCAACAGAAACTTTGCGGAGTGGTCAATCCGTTCGCGAGATATGGCAGTTTTGAGGTAAGAAACGCTTCAGAAACTCCAAATTTTCGCAGTTCTGATGCTCGAAACGAATAACTAGAACGGCCTAGGGGAAAACTACTCATACCGTTGTAATGGGCGAGTTTCTACTTTCAGATGCAACAGAAACTTTGCGGATTGGTCAATCGTTCGCGAGATATGGGCAGTTTTGATGTAAGAAACGCTTGAAAAACTCCAAATTTTCGCAGTTCTGATGCTCGAAACGAATAACCAGAACGGCCTAGGGGAAAACTACTCATACCGTTGTAATGGGGCTAGATTCTACTTTCAGATGCAACAGAAACTTTGCGGAGTGGTCAATCCGTTCGCGAGATATGGCAGTTTTGAGGTAAGAAACGCTTGAAAAACTCCAAATTTTCGCAGTTCTGATGCTCGAAACGAATAACCAGAACGGCCTAGGGGAAAACTACTCATACCGTTGTAACGGGGCGAGATTCTACTTTCAGATGCAACAGAAACTTTGCGGATTGGTCAATCCGTTCGCGAGATATGGCAGTTTTGATGTAAGAAACGCTTGAGAAACTCCAAATTTTCGCAGTTCTGATGCTCGAAACGAATAACTAGAACGGCCTAGGGGAAAACTACTCATACCGTTGTAATGGGGCGAGTTTCTACTTTCAGATGCAACAGAAACTTTGCGGATTGGTCAATCCGTTCGCGAGATATGGCATTTTTGAGGTAAGAAACGCTTGAAAAACTCCAAATTTTCGCAGTTCTGATGCTCGAAACGAATAACTAAAACGGCCTAGGGGAAAACTACTCATACCGTTGTAATGGGGCGAGTTTCTACTTTCAGATGCAACAGAAACTTTGCGGATTGGTCAATCCGTTCGCGAGATATGGCAGTTTTGATGTAAGAAACGCTTGAAAAACTCCAAATTTTCGCAGTTCTGATGCTCGAAACGAATAACCAGAACGGCCTAGGGGAAAACTACTCATACCGTTGTAATGGGGCTAGATTCTACTTTCAGATGCAACAGAAACTTTGCGGAGTGGTCAATCCGTTCCCGAGATATGGCAGTTTTGAGGTAAGAAACGCTTGAAAAACTCCAAATTTTCGCAGTTCTGATGCTCGAAACGAATAACCAGAACGGCCTAGGGGAAAACTACTCATACCGTTGTAATGGGGCTAGTTTCTACTTTCAGATGCAACAGAAACTTTGCGGAGTGGTCAATCCGTTCGCGAGATATGGCAGTTTTGAGGTAAGAAACGCTTGAAAAACTCCAAATTTTCGCAGTTCTGATGCTCGAAACGAATAACCAGAACGGCCTAGGGGAAAACTACTCATACCTTTGTAACGGGGCGAGATTCTACTTTCAGATGCAACAGAAACTTTGCGGATTGGTCAATCCGTTCGCGAGATATGGCAGTTTTGATGTAAGAAACGCTTGAGAAACTCCAAATTTTCGCAGTTCTGATGCTCGAAACGAATAACTAGAACGGCCTAGGGGAAAACTACTCATACCGTTGTAATGGGGCGAGTTTCTACTTTCAGATGCAACAGAAACTTTGCGGATTGGTCAATCCGTTCGCGAGATATGGCATTTTTGAGGTAAGAAACGCTTGAAAAACTCCAAATTTTCGCAGTTCTGATGCTCGAAACGAATAACTAAAACGGCCTAGGGGAAAACTACTCATGCCGTTGTAATGGGGCGAGTTTCTACTTTCAGATGCAACAGAAACTTTGCGGATTGATCAATCCGTTCGCGAGATATGGCAGTTTTGATGTAAGAAACGCTTGAAAAACTCCAAATTTTCGCAGTTCTGATGCTCGAAACGAATAACCAGAACGGCCTAGGGGAAAACTACTCATACCGTTGTAATGGGGCTAGTTTCTACTTTCAGATGCAACAGAAACTTTGCGGATTGGTCAATCCGTTCGCGAGATATGACAGTTTGGAGGTAAGAAACGCTTGAAAAACTCCAAATTTTCGCAGTTCTGATGCTCGAAACGTATAACCAGAACGGCCTAGGGGAAAACTACTCATACCGTTGTAATGGGGCTAGATTCTACTTTCAGATGCAACAGAAACTTTGCGGAGTGGTCAATCCGTTCGCGAGATATGGCAGTTTTGAGGTAAGAAACGCTTCAGAAACTCCAAATTTTCGCAGTTCTGATGCTCGAAACGAATAACTAGAACGGCCTAGGGGAAAACTACTCATACCGTTGTAATGGGGCGAGTTTCTACTTTCAGATGCAACAGAAACTTTGCGGATTGGTCAATCCGTTCGCGAGATATGGCAGTTTTGATGTAAGAAACGCTTGAAAAACTCCAAATTTTCGCAGTTCTGATGCTCGAAACGAATAACCAGAACGGCCTAGGGGAAAACTACTCATACCGTTGTAATGGGGCTAGATTCTACTTTCAGATGCAACAGAAACTTTGCGGAGTGGTCAATCCGTTCCCGAGATATGGCAGTTTTGAGGTAAGAAACGCTTGAAAAACTCCAAATTTTCGCAGTTCTGATGCTCGAAACGAATAACCAGAACGGCCTAGGGGAAAACTACTCATACCGTTGTAATGGGGCTAGTTTCTACTTTCAGATGCAACAGAAACTTTGCGGAGTGGTCAATCCGTTCGCGAGATATGGCAGTTTTGAGGTAAGAAACGCTTGAAAAACTCCAAATTTTCGCAGTTCTGATGCTCGAAACGAATAACCAGAACGGCCTAGGGGAAAACTACTCATACCGTTGTAACGGGGCGAGATTCTACTTTCAGATGCAACAGAAACTTTGCGGATTGGTCAATCCGTTCGCGAGATATGGCAGTTTTGATGTAAGAAACGCTTGAGAAACTCCAAATTTTCGCAGTTCTGATGCTCGAAACGAATAACTAGAACGGCCTAGGGGAAAACTACTCATACCGTTGTAATGGGGCGAGTTTCTACTTTCAGATGCAACAGAAACTTTGCGGATTGGTCAATCCGTTCGCGAGATATGGCATTTTTGAGGTAAGAAACGCTTGAAAAACTCCAAATTTTCGCAGTTCTGATGCTCGAAACGAATAACTAAAACGGCCTAGGGGAAAACTACTCATACCGTTGTAATGGGGCGAGTTTCTACTTTCAGATGCAACAGAAACTTTGCGGATTGATCAATCCGTTCGCGAGATATGGCAGTTTTGATGTAAGAAACGCTTGAAAAACTCCAAATTTTCGCAGTTCTGATGCTCGAAACGAATAACCAGAACGGCCTAGGGGAAAACTACTCATACCGTTGTAATGGGGCTAGTTTCTACTTTCAGATGCAACAGAAACTTTGCGGATTGGTCAATCCGTTCGCGAGATATGACAGTTTGGAGGTAAGAAACGCTTGAAAAACTCCAAATTTTCGCAGTTCTGATGCTCGAAACGTATAACCAGAACGGCCTAGGGGAAAACTACTCATACCGTTGTAATGGGGCTAGATTCTACTTTCAGATGCAACAGAAACTTTGCGGAGTGGTCAATCCGTTCGCGAGATATGGCAGTTTTGAGGTAAGAAACGCTTCAGAAACTCCAAATTTTCGCAGTTCTGATGCTCGAAACGAATAACTAGAACGGCCTAGGGGAAAACTACTCATACCGTTGTAATGGGGCGAGTTTCTACTTTCAGATGCAACAGAAACTTTGCGGATTGGTCAATCCGTTCGCGAGATATGGCAGTTTTGATGTAAGAAACGCTTGAAAAACTCCAAATTTTCGCAGTTCTGATGCTCGAAACGAATAACCAGAACGGCCTAGGGGAAAACTACTCATACCGTTGTAATGGGGCTAGATTCTACTTTCAGATGCAACAGAAACTTTGCGGAGTGGTCAATCCGTTCCCGAGATATGGCAGTTTTGAGGTAAGAAACGCTTGAAAAACTCCAAATTTTCGCAGTTCTGATGCTCGAAACGAATAACCAGAACGGCCTAGGGGAAAACTACTCATACCGTTGTAATGGGGCTAGTTTCTACTTTCAGATGCAACAGAAACTTTGCGGAGTGGTCAATCCGTTCGCGAGATATGGCAGTTTTGAGGTAAGAAACGCTTGAAAAACTCCAAATTTTCGCAGTTCTGATGCTCGAAACGAATAACCAGAACGGCCTAGGGGAAAACTACTCATACCGTTGTAACGGGGCGAGATTCTACTTTCAGATGCAACAGAAACTTTGCGGATTGGTCAATCCGTTCGCGAGATATGGCAGTTTTGATGTAAGAAACGCTTGAGAAACTCCAAATTTTCGCAGTTCTGATGCTCGAAACGAATAACTAGAACGGCCTAGGGGAAAACTACTCATACCGTTGTAATGGGGCGAGTTTCTACTTTCAGATGCAACAGAAACTTTGCGGATTGGTCAATCCGTTCGCGAGATATGGCATTTTTGAGGTAAGAAACGCTTGAAAAACTCCAAATTTTCGCAGTTCTGATGCTCGAAACGAATAACTAAAACGGCCTAGGGGAAAACTACTCATACCGTTGTAATGGGGCGAGTTTCTACTTTCAGATGCAACAGAAACTTTGCGGATTGATCAATCCGTTCGCGAGATATGGCAGTTTTGATGTAAGAAACGCTTGAAAAACTCCAAATTTTCGCAGTTCTGATGCTCGAAACGAATAACCAGAACGGCCTAGGGGAAAACTACTCATACCGTTGTAATGGGGCTAGTTTCTACTTTCAGATGCAACAGAAACTTTGCGGATTGGTCAATCCGTTCGCGAGATATGACAGTTTGGAGGTAAGAAACGCTTGAAAAACTCCAAATTTTCGCAGTTCTGATGCTCGAAACGTATAACCAGAACGGCCTAGGGGAAAACTACTCATACCGTTGTAATGGGGCTAGATTCTACTTTCAGATGCAACAGAAACTTTGCGGAGTGGTCAATCCGTTCGCGAGATATGGCAGTTTTGAGGTAAGAAACGCTTCAGAAACTCCAAATTTTCGCAGTTCTGATGCTCGAAACTAATAACTAGAACGGCCTAGGGGAAAACTACTCATACCGTTGTAATGGGGCGAGTTTCTACTTTCAGATGCAACAGAAACTTTGCGGATTGGTCAATCCGTTCGCGAGATATGGCAGTTTTGAGGTAAGAAACGCTTGAAAAACTCCAAATTTTCGCAGTTCTGATGCTCGAAACGAATAACCAGAACGGCCTAGGGGAAAACTACTCATACCGTTGTAACGGGGCGAGTTTCTACTTTCAGATGCAACAGAAACTTTGCGGATTGGTCAATCCGTTCGCGAGATATGGCAGTTTTGAGGTAAGAAACGCTTGAGAAACTCCAAATTTTCGCAGTTCTGATGCTCGAAAGGAATAACTAGAACGGCCTAGGGGAAAACTACTCATACCGTTGTAATGGGGCGAGTTTCTACTTTCAGATGCAACAGAAACTTTGCGGATTGGTCAATCCGTTCGCGAGATATGGCATTTTTGAGGTAAGAAACGCTTGAAAAACTCCAAATTTTCGCAGTTCTGATGCTCGAAACGAATAACTAAAACGGCCTAGGGGAAAACTACTCATACCGTTGTAATGGGGCGAGTTTCTACTTTCAGATGCAACAGAAACTTTGCGGATTGGTCAATCCGTTCGCGAGATATGACAGTTTTGACTTAAGAAACGCTTGAGAAACTCCAAATTTTCGCAGTTCTGATGCTCGAAACGAATAACTAGAACGGCCTAGGGGTAAACTACTCATACCGTTGTAATGGGGCGAGTTTCTACTTTCAGATGCAACAGAAACTTTGCGGATTGGTCAATCCGTTCGCGAGATATGGCAGTTTTGAGGTAAGAAACGCTTGAGAAACTCCAAATTTTCGCAGTTCTGATGCTCGAAACGAATAACTAGAACGGCCTAGGGGAAAACTACTCATACCGTTGTAATGGGGCGAGTTTCTACTTTCAGTTGCAACAGAAACTTTGCGGATTGGTCAATCCGTTCGCGAGATATGGCATTTTTGAGGTAAGAAACGCTTGAAAAACTCCAAATTTTCGCAGTTCTGATGCTCGAAACGAAGAACTAAAACGGCCTAGGGGAAAACTACTCATACCGTTGTAATGGGGCGAGTTTCTACTTTCAGATGCAACAGAAACTTTGCGGATTGGTCAATACGTTCGCGAGATATGACAGTTTTGACGTAAGAAACGCTTGAGAAACTCCAAATTTTCGCAGTTCTGATGCTCGAAACGAATACCTAGAACGGCCTAGGGGTAAACTACTCATACCGTTGTAATGAGGCGAGTTTCTTCTTTCAGATGCAACAGAAACTTTGCGGATTGGTCAATCCGTTCGCGAGATATGGCAGTTTTGAGGTAAGAAACGCTTGAGAAACTCCAAATTTTCGCAGTTCTGATGCTCGAAACGAATAACCAGAACGGCCTAGGGGAAAACTACTCATACCGTTGTAATGGGGCGAGTTTCTACTTTCAGATGCAACAGAAACTTTGCGGATTGGTCAATCCGTTCGCGAGATATGGCATTTTTGAGGTAAGAAACGCTTGAAAAACTCCAAATTTTCGCAGTTCTGATGCTCGAAACGAATAACTAAAACGGCCTAGGGGAAAACTACTCATACCGTTGTAATGGGGCGAGTTTCTACTTTCAGATGCAACAGAAACTTTGCGGATTGGTCAATCCGTTCGCGAGATATGACAGTTTTGACGTAAGAAACTCTTGAGAAACTCCAAATTTTCGCAGTTCTGATGCTCGAAACGAATAACTAGAACGGCCTAGGGGTAAACTACTCATACCGTTGTAATGGGGCGAGTTTCTACTTTCAGATGCAACAGAAACTTTGCGGATTGGTCAATCCGTTCGCGAGATATGGCAGTTTTGAGGTAAGAAACGCTTGAGAAACTCCAAATTTTCGCAGTTCTGATGCTCGAAACGAATAACTAGAACGGCCTAGGGGAAAACTACTCATACCGTTGTAATGGGGCTAGTTTCTACTTTCAGATGCAACAGAAACTTTGCGGATTGGTCAATCCGTTCGCGAGATATGGCAGTTTTGAGGTAAGAAACGCTTGAGAAACTCCAAATTTTCGCAGTTCTGATGCTCGAAACGAATAACTAGAACGGCCTAGGGGAAAACTACTCATACCGTTGTAATGGGGCGAGTTTCTACTTTCAGATACAACAGAAACTTTGCGGATTGGTCAATCCGTTCGCGAGATGTGGCAGTTTTGATGTAAGAAACGCTTGAAAAACTCCAAATTTTCGCAGTTCTGATGCTCGAAACGAATAACCAGAACGGCCTAGGGGAAAACTACTCATACCGTTGTAATGGGGCTAGTTTCTACTTTCAGATGCAACAGAAACTTTGCGGATTGGTCAATCCGTTCGCGAGATATGGCAGTTTTGAGGTAAGAAACGTTTGAGAAACTCCAAATTTTCGCAGTTCTGATGCTCGAAACGAATAACTAGAACGGCCTAGGGGAAAACTACTCATACCGTTGTAATGGGGCGAGTTTCTACTTTCAGATGCAACAGAAACATTGCGGATTGGTCAATCCGTTCGCGAGATATGGCAGTTTTGAGGTAAGAAACGCTTGAAAAACTCCAAATTTTCGCAGTTCTGATGCTCGAAACGAATAACTAGAACGGCCTGGGGGAAAACTAGTCATACCGTTGTAATGGGGCAAGTTTCTACTTTCAGATGCAACAGAAACTCTGCGGATTGGTCAATCCGTTCGCGAGATATGGCAGTTTTGATGTAAGAAACGCTTGAAAAACTCCAAATTTTCGCAGTTCTGATGCTCGAAACGAATAACTAGAACGGCCTGGGGGAAAACTAGTCATACCGTTGTAATGGGGCAAGTTTCTACTTTCAGATGCAACAGAAACTCTGCGGATTGGTCAATCCGTTCGCGAGATATGGCAGTTTTGATGTAAGAAACGCTTGAGAAACTCCAAATTTTCGCAGTTCTGATGCTCGAAACGAATAACTAGAACGGCCTAGGGGAAAACTACTCATACCGTTGTAATGGGGCGAGTTTCTACTTTCAGATACAACAGAAACTTTGCGGATTGGTCAATCCGTTCGCGAGATGTGGCAGTTTTGATGTAAGAAACGCTTGAAAAACTCCAAATTTTCGCAGTTCTGATGCTCGAAACGAATAACCAGAACGGCCTAGGGGAAAACTACTCATACCGTTGTAATGGGGCTAGTTTCTACTTTCAGATGCAACAGGAACTTTGCGGATTGGTCAATCCGTTCGCGAGATATGGCAGTTTTGAGGTAAGAAACGCTTGAAAAACTCCAAATTTTCGCAGTTCTGATGCTCGAAACGAATAACTAGAACGGCCTAGGGGAAAACTACTCATACCGTTGTAATGGGGCGAGTTTCTACTTTCAGATGCAACAGAAACTTTGCGGATTGGTCAATCCGTTCGCGAGATATGACAGTTTTGACTTAAGAAACGCTTGAGAAACACCAAATTTTCGCAGTTCTGATGCTCGAAACGAATAACTAGAACGGCCAAGGGGTAAACTACTCATACCGTTGTAATGGGGCGAGTTTCTACTTTCAGATGCAACAGAAACTTTGCGGATTGGTCAATCCGTTCGCGAGATATGGCAGTTTTGAGGTAAGAAACGCTTGAGAAACTCCAAATTTTCGCAGTTCTGATGCTCGAAACGAATAACTAGAACGGCCTAGGGGAAAACTACTCATACCGTTGTAATGGGGCGAGTTTCTACTTTCAGATGCAACAGAAACTTTGCGGATTGGTCAATCCGTTCGCGAGATATGGCATTTTTGAGGTAAGAAACGCTTGAAAAACTCCAAATTTTCGCAGTTCTGATGCTCGAAACGAATAACTAAAACGGCCTAGGGGAAAACTACTCATACCGTTGTAATGGAGCGAGTTTCTACTTTCAGATGCAACAGAAACTTTGCGGATTGGTCAATCCGTTCGCGAGATATGGCAGTTTTGAGGTAAGGAACGCTTGAAAAACTCCAAATTTTCGCAGTTCTGATGCTCGAAACGAATAACCAGAACGGCCTAGGGGAAAACTACTCATACCGTTGTAATGGGGCGAGTTTCTACTTTCAGATGCAACAGAAACGTTGCGGATTGGTCAATCCGTTCGCGAGATATGACAGTTTTGACGTAAGAAACGCTTGAGAAACTCCAAATTTTCGCAGTTCTGATGCTCGAAACGAATAACTAGAACGGCCTAGGGGTAAACTACTCATACCGTTGTAATGGGGCGAGTTTCTACTTTCAGATGCAACAGAAACTTTGCGGATTGGTCAATCCGTTCGCGAGATATGGCAGTTTTGAGGTAAGAAACGCTTGAGAAACTCCAAATTTTCGCAGTTCTGATGCTCGAAAGGAATAACTAGAACGGCCTAGGGGAAAACTACTCATACCGTTGTAATGGGGCGAGTTTCTACTTTCAGATGCAACAGAAACTTTGCGGATTGGTCAATCCGTTCGCGAGATATGGCATTTTTGAGGTAAGAAACGCTTGAAAAACTCCAAATTTTCGCAGTTCTGATGCTCGAAACGAATAACTAAAACGGCCTAGGGGAAAACTACTCATACCGTTGTAATGGGGCGAGTTTCTACTTTCAGATGCAACAGAAACTTTGCGGATTGGTCAATCCGTTCGCGAGATATGACAGTTTTGACTTAAGAAACGCTTGAGAAACTCCAAATTTTCGCAGTTCTGATGCTCGAAACGAATAACTAGAACGGCCTAGGGGTAAACTACTCATACCGTTGTAATGGGGCGAGTTTCTACTTTCAGATGCAACAGAAACTTTGCGGATTGGTCAATCCGTTCGCGAGATATGGCAGTTTTGAGGTAAGAAACGCTTGAGAAACTCCAAATTTTCTCAGTTCTGATGCTCGAAACGAATAACTAGAACGGCCTAGGGGAAAACTACTCATACCGTTGTAATGGGGCGAGTTTCTACTTTCAGATGCAACAGAAACTTTGCGGATTGGTCAATCCGTTCGCGAGATATGGCATTTTTGAGGTAAGAAACGCTTGAAAAACTCCAAATTTTCGCAGTTCTGATGCTCGAAACGAATAACAAAACGGCCTAGGGGAAAACTACTCATACCGTTGTAATGGGGCGAGTTTCTACTTTCAGATGCAACAGAAACTTTGCGGATTGGTCAATCCGTTCGCGAGATATGACAGTTTTGACGTAAGAAACGCTTGAGAAACTCCAAATTTTCGCAGTTCTGATGCTCGAAACGAATACCTAGAACGGCCTAGGGGTAAACTACTCATACCGATGTAATGAGGCGAGTTTCTTCTTTCAGATGCAACAGAAACTTTGCGGATTGGTCAATCCGTTCGCGAGATATGGCAGTTTTGAGGTAAGAAACGCTTGAGAAACTCCAAATTTTCGCAGTTCTGATGCTCGAAACGAATAACTAGAACGGCCTAGGGGAAAACTACTCATACCGTTGTAATGGGGCGAGTTTCTACTTTCAGATGCAACAGAAACTTTGCGGATTGGTCAATCCGTTCGCGAGATATGGCAGTTTTGAGGTAAGAAACGCTTGAGAAACTCCAAATTTTCGCAGTTCTGATGCTCGAAACGAATAACTAGAACGGCCTAGGGGAAAACTACTCATACCGTTGTAATGGGGCGAGTTTCTACTTTCAGATGCAACAGAAACTTTGCGGATTGGTCAATCCGTTCGCGAGATATGGCATTTTTGAGGTAAGAAACGCTTGAAAAACTCCAAATTTTCGCAGTTCTGATGCTCGAAACGAATAACAAAACGGCCTAGGGGAAAACTACTCATACCGTTGTAATGGGGCGAGTTTCTACTTTCAGATGCAACAGAAACTTTGCGGATTGGTCAATCCGTTCGCGAGATATGACAGTTTTGACGTATGAAACGCTTGAGAAACTCCAAATTTTCGCAGTTCTGATGCTCGAAACGAATACCTAGAACGGCCTAGGGGTAAACTACTCATACCGTTGTAATGAGGCGAGTTTCTTCTTTCAGATGCAACAGAAACTTTGCGGATTGGTCAATCCGTTCGCGAGATATGGCAGTTTTGAGGTAAGAAACGCTTGAGAAACTCCAAATTTTCGCAGTTCTGATGCTCGAAACGAATAACTAGAACGGCCTAGGGGAAAACTACTCATACCGTTGTAATGGGGCGAGTTTCTACTTTCAGATGCAACAGAAACTTTGCGGATTGGTCAATCCGTTCGCGAGATATGGCATTTTTGAGGTAAGAAACGCTTGAAAAACTCCAAATTTTCGCAGTTCTGATGCTCGAAACGAATAACTAAAACGGCCTAGGGGAAAACTACTCATACCGTTGTAATGGGGCGAGTTTCAACTTTCAGATGCAACAGAAACTTTGCGGATTGGTCAATCCGTTCGCGAGATATGACAGTTTTGACGTAAGAAACGCTTGAGAAACTCCAAATTTTCGCAGTTCTGATGCTCGAAACGAATAACTAGAACGGCCTAGGGGTAAACTACTCATACCGTTGTAATGGGGCGAGTTTCTACATTCAGATGCAACAGAAACTTTGCGGATTGGTCAATCCGTTCGCGAGATATGGCAGTTTTGAGGTAAGAAACGCTTGAGAAACTCCAAATTTTCGCAGTTCTGATGCTCGAAACGAATAACTAGAACGGCCTAGGGGAAAACTACTCATACCGTTGTAATGAGGCGAGTTTCTTCTTTCAGATGCAACAGAAACTTTGCGGATTGGTCAATCCGTTCGCGAGATATGGCAGTTTTGAGGTAAGAAACGCTTGAGAAACTCCAAATTTTCGCAGTTCTGATGCTCGAAACGAATAACTAGAACGGCCTAGGGGAAAACTACTCATACCGTTGTAATGGGGCGAGTTTCTACTTTCAGATGCAACAGAAACTTTGCGGATTGGTCAATCCGTTCGCGAGATATGGCAGTTTTGAGGTAAGAAACGCTTGAGAAACTCCAAATTTTCGCAGTTCTGATGCTCGAAACGAATAACTAGAACGGCCTAGGGGAAAACTACTCATACCGTTGTAATGGGGCTAGTTTCTACTTTCAGATGCAACAGAAACTTTGCGGATTGGTCAATCCGTTCGCGAGATATGGCAGTTTTGAGGTAAGAAACGCTTGAGAAACTCCAAATTTTCGCAGTTCTGATGCTCGAAACGAATAACTAGAACGGCCTAGGGGTAAACTACTCATACCGTTGTAATGGGGCGAGTTTCTACTTTCAGATGCAACAGAAACTTTGCGGATTGGTCAATCCCTTCGCGAGATATGGCAGTTTTGAGGTAAGAAACGCTTGAGAAACTCCAAATTTTCGCAGTTCTGATGCTCGAAACGAATAACTAGAACGGCCTAGGGGAAAACTACTCATACCGTTGTAATGGGGCTAGTTTCTACTTTCAGATGCAACAGAAACTTTGCGGATTGGTCAATCCGTTCGCGAGATATGGCAGTTTTGAGGTAAGAAACGCTTGAGAAACTCCAAATTTTCGCAGTTCTGATGCTCGAAACGAATAACTAGAACGGCCTAGGGGAAAACTACTCATACCGTTGTAATGGGGCGAGTTTCTACTTTCAGATGCAACAGAAACATTGCGGATTGGTCAATCCGTTCGCGAGATATGGCAGTTTTGAGGTAAGAAACGCTTGAAAAACTCCAAATTTTCGCAGTTCTGATGCTCGAAACGAATAACTAGAACGGCCTGGGGGAAAACTAGTCATACCGTTGTAATGGGGCAAGTTTCTACTTTCAGATGCAACAGAAACTTTGCGGATTGGTCAATCCGTTCGCGAGATATGGCAGTTTTGATGTAAGAAACGCTTGAGAAACTCCAAATTTTCGCAGTTCTGATGCTCGAAACGAATAACTAAAACGGCCTAGGGGAAAACTACTCATACCGTTGTAATGGGGCGAGTTTCTACTTTCAGATGCAACAGAAACTTTGCGGATTGGTCAATCCGTTCGCGAGATATGGCATTTTTGAGGTAAGAAACGCTTGAAGAACTCCAAATTTTCGCAGTTCTGATGCTCGAAACGAATAACTAGAACGGCCTAGGGGTAAACTACTCATACCGTTGTAATGGGGCGAGTTTCTACTTTCAGATGCAACAGAAACTTTGCGGATTGGTCAATCCGTTCGCGAGATATGGCAGTTTTGAGGTAAGAAACGCTTGAGAAACTCCAAATTTTCGCAGTTCTGATGCTCGAAACGAATAACTAGAACGGCCTAGGGGAAAACTACTCATACCGTTGTAATGGGGCTAGTTTCTACTTTCAGATGCAACAGAAACTTTGCGGATTGGTCAATCCGTTCGCGAGATATGGCAGTTTTGAGGTAAGAAACGCTTGAGAAACTCCAAATTTTCGCAGTTCTGATGCTCGAAACGAATAACTAGAACGGCCTGGGGGAAAACTAGTCATACCGTTGTAATGGGGCAAGTTTCTACTTTCAGATGCAACAGAAACTTTGCGGATTGGTCAATCCGATCGTGAGATATGGCAGTTTTGAGGTAAGAAACGCTTGAGAAACTCCTAATTTTCGCAGTTCTGATGCTCGAAACGAATAACTAGAACGGCCTGGTGGAAAACTAGTCATACCGTTGTAATGGGGCGAGTTTCTAGTTTCAGATGCAACAGAAACTTTGCGGATTGGTCAATCCGTTCGCGAGATATGGCAGTTTTGAGGTAAGAAACGCTTGAAAAACTCCAAATTTTCGCAGTTCTGATGCTCGAAACGAATAACCAGAACGGCCTAGGGGAAAACTACTCATACCGTTGTAATGGGGCTAGTTGCTACATTCAGATGCAACAGAAACTTTGCGGATTGGTCAATCCGTTCGCGAGATATGACAGTTTGGATGTAAGAAACGCTTGAAAAACTCCAAATTTTCGCAGTTCTGATGCTCGAAACGAATAACCAGAACGGCCTAGGGGAAAACTACTCATACCGTTGTATCGGGGCGAGTTTCTACTTTCAGATGCAACAGAAACTTTGCGGATTGGTCAATCCGTTCGCGAGATATGGCAGTTTTGAGGTAAGAAACCCTTGAAAAACTCCAAATTTTCGCAGTTCTGATGCTCGAAACGAATAACCAGAACGGCCTAGGGGTAAACTACTCATACCGTTGTAATGGGGCTAGTTTCTACTTTCAGATGCAACAGAAACTTTGCGGATTGGTCAATCCGTTCGCGAGATATGGCAGTTTTGAGGTAAGAAACGCTTGAGAAACTCCAAATTTTCGCAGTTCTGATGCTCGAAACGAATAACTAGAACGGCCTAGGGGAAAACTACTCATACCGTTGTAATGGGGCGAGTTTCTACTTTCAGATGCAACAGAAACTTTGCGGATTGGTCAATCCGTTCGCGAGATATGGCAGTTTTGATGTAAGAAACGCTTGAAAAACTCCAAATTTTCGCAGTTCTGATGCTCGAAACGAATAAGCAGAACGGCCTAGGGGAAAACTACTCATACCGTTGTAATGGGGCTGGTTTCTACTTTCAGATGCAACAGAAACTTTGCGGATTGGTCAATCCGTTCGCGAGATATGGCAGTTTTGAGGTAAGAAACGCTTGAGAAACTCCAAATTTTCGCAGTTCTGATGCTCGAAACGAATAACTAGAACGGCCTAGGGGAAAACTACTCAAACCGTTGTAATGGGGCGAGTTTCTACTTTCAGATGCAACAGAAACATTACGGATTGGTCAATCCGTTCGCGAGATATGGCAGTTTTGAGGTAAGAAACGCTTGAAAAACTCCAAATTTTCGCAGTTCTGATGCTCGAAACGAATAACTAGAACGGCCTGGGGGAAAACTAGTCATACCGTTGTAATGGGGCAAGTTTCTACTTACAGATGCAACAGAAACATTGCGGATTGGTCAATCCGTTCGCGAGATATGACAGTTTGGAGGTAAGAAACGCTTGAAAAACTCCAAATTTTCGCAGTTCTGATGCTCGAAACGAATAACCAGAACGGCCTAGGGGAAAACTACTCATACCGTTGTAATGGGGCTAGTTGCTACATTCAGATGCAACAGAAACTTTGCGGATTGGTCAATCCGTTCGCGAGATATGACAGTTTGGATGTAAGAAACGCTTGAAAAACTCCAAATTTTCGCAGTTCTGATGCTCGAAACGAATAACCAGAACCGCCTAGGGGAAAACTACTCATACCGTTGTATCGGGGCGAGTTTCTACTTTCAGATGCAACAGAAACTTTGCGGATTGGTCAATCCGTTCGCGAGATATGGCAGATTTGAGGTAAGAAACCCTTGAAAAACTCCAAATTTTCGCAGTTCTGATGCTCGAAACGAATAACCAGAACGGCCTAGGGGTAAACTACTCATACCGTTGTAATGGGGCTAGTTTCTACTTTCAGATGCAACAGAAACTTTGCGGATTGGTCAATCCGTTCGCGAGATATGGCAGTTTTGAGGTAAGAAACGCTTGAGAAACTCCAAATTTTCGCAGTTCTGATGCTCGAAACGAATAACTAGAACGGCCTAGGGGAAAACTACTCATACCGTTGTAATGGGGCGAGTTTCTACTTTCAGATGCAACAGAAACTTTGCGGATTGGTCAATCCGTTCGCGAGATATGGCAGTTTTGATGTAAGAAACGCTTGAAAAACTCCAAATTTTCGCAGTTCTGATGCTCGAAACGAATAACTAGAACGGCCTAGGGGAAAACTACTCATACCGTTGTATCGGGGCGAGTTTCTACTTTCAGATGCAACAGAAACTTTGCGGATTGGTCAATCCGTTCGCGAGATATGGCTGTTTTGAGGTAAGAAACGCTTGAAAAACTCCAAATTTTCGCAGTTCTGATGCTCGAAACGAATAACCGGAACGGCCTAGGGGAAAACTACTCATACCGTTGTAATGGGGCGAGTTTCTACTTTCAGATGCAACAGAAACTTTGCGGATTGGTCAATCCGTTCGCGAGATATGGCAGTTTTGAGGTAAGAAACGCTTGAGAAACTCCAAATTTTCGCAGTTCTGATGCTCGAAACGAATAACTAGAACGGCCTAGGGGAAAACTACTCATACCGTTGTAATGGGGCGAGTTTCTACTTTCAGATGCAACAGAAACTTTGCGGATTGGTCAATCCGTTCGCGAGATATGGCATTTTTGAGGTAAGAAACGCTTGAAAAACTCCAAATTTTCGCAGTTCTGATGCTCGAAACGAATAACTAAAACGGCCTAGGGGAAAACTACTCATACCGTTGTAATGGGGCGAGTTTCTACTTTCAGATGCAATAGAAACTTTGCGGATTGGTCAATCCGTTCGCGAGATATGACAGTTTTGACGTAAGAAACGCTTGAGAAACTCCAAATTTTCGCAGTTCTGATGCTCGAAACGAATAACTAGAACGGCCTAGGGGTAAACTACTCATACCGTTGTAATGGGGCGAGTTTCTACTTTCAGATGCAACAGAAACTTTGCGGATTGGTCAATCCGTTCGCGAGATATGGCAGTTTTGAGGTAAGAAACGCTTGACAAACTCCAAATTTTCGCAGTTCTGATGCTCGAAACGAATAACTAGAACGGCCTAGGGGAAAACTACTCATACCGTTGTAATGGGGCGAGTTTCTACTTTCAGATGCAACCGAAACTTTGCGGATTGGTCAATCCGTTCGCGAGATATGGCATTTTTGAGGTAAGAAACGCTTGAAAAACTCCAAATTTTCGCAGTTCTGATGCTCGAAACGAATAACTAAAACGGCCTAGGGGAAAACTACTCATACCGTTGTAATGGGGCGAGTTTCTACTTTCAGATCCAACAGAAACTTTGCGGATTGGTCAATCCGTTCGCGAGATATGACAGTTTTGACGTAAGAAACGCTTGAGAAACTCCAAATTTTCGCAGTTCTGATGCTCGAAACGAATAACTAGAACGGCCTAGGGGAAAACTACTCATACCGTTGTAATGGGGCGAGTTTCTACTTTCAGATGCAACAGAAACTTTGCGGATTGGTCAATCCGTTCGCGAGATATGGCATTTTTGAGGTAAGAAACGCTTGAAAAACTCCAAATTTTCGCAGTTCTGATGCTCGAAACGAATAACTAAAACGGCCTAGGGGAAAACTACTCATACCGTTGTAATGGGGCGAGTTTCTACTTTCAGATGCAACAGAAACTTTGCGGATTGGTCAATCCGTTCGCGAGATATGGCAGTTTTGAGGTAAGAAACGCTTGAGAAACTCCAAGTTTTCGCAGTTCTGATGCTCGAAACGAATAACTAGAACGGCCTAGGGGAAAAATACTCATACCGTTGTAATGGGGCTAGTTTCTACTATCAGATGCAACAGAAACTTTGCGGATTGGTCAATCCGTTCGCGAGATATGGCAGTTTTGATGTAAGAAACGCTTGAGAAACTCCAAATTTTCGCACTTCTGATGCTCGAAACGAATAACTAGAACGGCCTGGGGGAAAACTTGTCATACCGTTGTAATGGGGCGAGTTTCTACTTTCAGATGCAACAGAAACTTTGCGGATTGGTCAATCCGTTCGCGAGATATGGCAGGTTTGATGTAAGAAACGCTTGAAAAACTCCAAATTTTCGCAGTTCTGATGCTCGAAACGAATTACCAGAACGGCCTAGGGGAAAACTACTCATACCGTTGTAATGGGGCTAGTTTCTACTTTCAGATGCAACAGAAACTTTGCGGATTGGTCAATCCGTTCGCGAGATATGGCAGTTTTGAGGTAAGAAACGCTTGAAAAACTCCAAATTTTCGCAGTTCTGATGCTCGAAACGAATAACCAGAACGGCCTAGGGGAAAACTACTCATACCGTTGTAATGGGGCTAGTTTCTACTTTCAGATGCAACAGAAACTTTGCGGATTGGTCAATCCGTTCGCGAGATATGACAGTTTTGACGTAAGAAACGCTTGAGAAACTCCAAATTTTCGCAGTTCTGATGCTCGAAACGAATAACCAGAACGGCCTAGGGGAAAACTACTCATACCGTTGTAATGGGGCGAGTTTCTACTTTCAGATGCAACAGAAACTTTGCGGATTGGTCAATCCGTTCGCGAGATATGACAGTTTTGACGTAAGAAACGCTTGAGAAACTCCAAATTTTCGCAGTTCTGATGCTCGAAACGAATAACCAGAACGGCCTAGGGGAAAACTACTCATACCGTTGTAATGGGGCTAGTTTCTACATTCAGATGCAACAGAAACTTTGCGGATTGGTCAATCCGTTCGCGAGATATGGCAGTTTTGAGGTAAGAAACGCTTGAGAAACTCCAAATTTTCGCAGTTCTGATGATCGAAACGATTAACTAGAACGGCCTAGGGGTAAACTACTTATACCGTTGTAATGGGGCTAGTTTCTACTTTCAGATGCAACAGAAACTTTGCGGATTGGTCAATCCGTTCGCGAGATATGGCAGTTTTGAGGTAAGAAACGCTTGAGAAACTCCAAATTTTCGCAGTTCTGATGCTCGAAACGAATAACTAGAACGGCCTAGGGGAAAACTACTCATACCGTTGTAATGGGGCGAGTTTCTACTTTCAGATGCAACAGAAACTTTGCGGATTGGTCAATCCGTTCGCGAGATATGGCATTTTTGAGGTAAGAAACGCTTGAAAAACTCCAAATTTTCGCAGTTCTGATGCTCGAAACGAATAACTAAAACGGCCTAGGGGAAAACTACTCATACCGTTGTAATGGGGCGAGTTTCTACTTTCAGATGCAATAGAAACTTTGCGGATTGGTCAATCCGTTCGCGAGATATGACAGTTTTGACGTAAGAAACGCTTGAGAAACTCCAAATTTTCGCAGTTCTGATGCTCGAAACGAATAACTAGAACGGCCTAGGGGTAAACTACTCATACCGTTGTAATGGGGCGAGTTTCTACTTTCAGATGCAACAGAAACTTTGCGGATTGGTCAATCCGTTCGCGAGATATGGCAGTTTTGAGGTAAGAAACGCTTGACAAACTCCAAATTTTCGCAGTTCTGATGCTCGAAACGAATAACTAGAACGGCCTAGGGGAAAACTACTCATACCGTTGTAATGGGGCGAGTTTCTACTTTCAGATGCAACCGAAACTTTGCAGATTGGTCAATCCGTTCGCGAGATATGGCATTTTTGAGGTAAGAAACGCTTGAAAAACTCCAAATTTTCGCAGTTCTGATGCTCGAAACGAATAACTAAAACGGCCTAGGGGAAAACTACTCATACCGTTGTAATGGGGCGAGTTTCTACTTTCAGATCCAACAGAAACTTTGCGGATTGGTCAATCCGTTCGCGAGATATGACAGTTTTGACGTAAGAAACGCTTGAGAAACTCCAAATTTTCGCAGTTCTGATGCTCGAAACGAATAACTAGAACGGCCTAGGGGAAAACTACTCATACCGTTGTAATGGGGCGAGTTTCTACTTTCAGATGCAACAGAAACTTTGCGGATTGGTCAATCCGTTCGCGAGATATGGCATTTTTGAGGTAAGAAACGCTTGAAAAACTCCAAATTTTCGCAGTTCTGATGCTCGAAACGAATAACTAAAACGGCCTAGGGGAAAACTACTCATACCGTTGTAATGGGGCGAGTTTCTACTTTCAGATGCAACAGAAACTTTGCGGATTGGTCAATCCGTTCGCGAGATATGGCAGTTTTGAGGTAAGAAACGCTTGAGAAACTCCAAGTTTTCGCAGTTCTGATGCTCGAAACGAATAACTAGAACGGCCTAGGGGAAAAATACTCATACCGTTGTAATGGGGCTAGTTTCTACTATCAGATGCAACAGAAACTTTGCGGATTGGTCAATCCGTTCGCGAGATATGGCAGTTTTGATGTAAGAAACGCTTGAGAAACTCCAAATTTTCGCACTTCTGATGCTCGAAACGAATAACTAGAACGGCCTGGGGGAAAACTTGTCATACCGTTGTAATGGGGCGAGTTTCTACTTTCAGATGCAACAGAAACTTTGCGGATTGGTCAATCCGTTCGCGAGATATGGCAGGTTTGATGTAAGAAACGCTTGAAAAACTCCAAATTTTCGCAGTTCTGATGCTCGAAACGAATTACCAGAACGGCCTAGGGGAAAACTACTCATACCGTTGTAATGGGGCTAGTTTCTACTTTCAGATGCAACAGAAACTTTGCGGATTGGTCAATCCGTTCGCGAGATATGGCAGTTTTGAGGTAAGAAACGCTTGAAAAACTCCAAATTTTCGCAGTTCTGATGCTCGAAACGAATAACCAGAACGGCCTAGGGGAAAACTACTCATACCGTTGTAATGGGGCTAGTTTCTACTTTCAGATGCAACAGAAACTTTGCGGATTGGTCAATCCGTTCGCGAGATATGACAGTTTTGACGTAAGAAACGCTTGAGAAACTCCAAATTTTCGCAGTTCTGATGCTCGAAACGAATAACCAGAACGGCCTAGGGGAAAACTACTCATACCGTTGTAATGGGGCGAGTTTCTACTTTCAGATGCAACAGAAACTTTGCGGATTGGTCAATCCGTTCGCGAGATATGACAGTTTTGACGTAAGAAACGCTTGAGAAACTCCAAATTTTCGCAGTTCTGATGCTCGAAACGAATAACCAGAACGGCCTAGGGGAAAACTACTCATACCGTTGTAATGGGGCTAGTTTCTACATTCAGATGCAACAGAAACTTTGCGGATTGGTCAATCCGTTCGCGAGATATGGCAGTTTTGAGGTAAGAAACGCTTGAGAAACTCCAAATTTTCGCAGTTCTGATGATCGAAACGATTAACTAGAACGGCCTAGGGGTAAACTACTTATACCGTTGTAATGGGGCTAGTTTCTACTTTCAGATGCAACAGAAACTTTGCGGATTGGTCAATCCGTTCGCGAGATATGGCAGTTTTGAGGTAAGAAACGCTTGAGAAACTCCAAATTTTCGCAGTTCTGATGCTCGAAACGAATAACTAGAACGGCCTAGGGGAAAACTACTCATACCGTTGTAATGGGGCGAGTTTCTACTTTCAGATGCAACAGAAACTTTGCGGATTGGTCAATCCGTTCGCGAGATATGGCAGTTTTGATGTAAGAAACGCTTGAGAAACTCCAAATTTTCGCACTTCTGATGCTCGAAACGAATAACTAGAACGGCCTGGGGGAAAACTTGTCATACCGTTGTAATGGGGCGAGTTTCTACTTTCAGATGCAACAGAAACTTTGCGGATTGGTCAATCCGATCGCGAGAAATGGCAGTTTTGAGGTAAGAAACGCTTGAAAAACTCCAAATTTTCGCAGTTCTGATGCTCGAAACGAATTACCAGAACGGCCTAGGGGAAAACTACTCATACCGTTGTAATGGGGCGAGTTTCTACTTTCAGATGCAACAGAAACTTTGCGGATTGGTCAATCCGTTCGCGAGATATGACAGTTTTGACGTAAGAAACGCTTGAGAAACTCCAAATTTTCGCAGTTCTGATGCTCGAAACGAATAACCAGAACGGCCTAGGGGAAAACTACTCATACCGTTGTAATGGGGCTAGTTTCTAGATTCAGATGCAACAGAAACTTTGCGGATTGGTCAATCCGTTCGCGAGATATGGCAGTTTTGAGGTAAGAAACGCTTGAGAAACTCCAAATTTTCGCAGTTCTGATGCTCGAAACGAATAACTAGAACGGCCTAGGGGAAAACTACTCATACCGTTGTAATGGGGCGAGTTTCTACTTTCAGATGCAACAGAAACTTTGCGGATTGGTCAATCCGTTCGCGAGATATGACAGTTTTGACGTAAGAAACGCTTGAGAAACTCCAAATTTTCGCAGTTCTGATGCTCGAAACGAATAACCAGAACGGCCTAGGGGAAAACTACTCATACCGTTGTAATGGGGCGAGTTTCTACTTTCAGATGCAACAGAAACTTTGCGGATTGGTCAATCCGTTCGCGAGATATGACAGTTTTGACGTAGGAAACGCTTGAGAAACTCCAAATTTTCGCAGTTCTGATGCTCGAAACGAATAACCAGAACGGCCTAGGGGAAAACTACTCATACCGTTGTAATGGGGCTAGTTTCTACATTCAGATGCAACAGAAACTTTGCGGATTGGTCAATCCGTTCGCGAGATATGACAGTTTTGAGGTAAGAAACGCTTGAAAAACTCCAAATTTTCGCAGTTCTGATGCTCGAAACGAATAACTAGAACGGCCTAGGGGAAAACTACTCATACCGTTGTAACGGGGCGAGTTTCTACTTTCAGATGCAACAGAAACTTTGCGGATTGGTCAATCCGTTCGCGAGATATGGCAGTTTTGATGTAAGAAACGCTTGAGAAACTCCAAATTTTCGCAGTTCTGATGCTCGAAACGAATAACTAGAACGGCCTAGGGGTAAACTACTCATACCGTTGTAATGGGGCGAGTTTCTACTTTCAGATGCAACAGAAACTTTGCGGATTGGTCAATCCGTTCGCGAGATATGGCAGTTTTGAGGTAAGAAACGCTTGAGAAACTCCAAATTTTCGCAGTTCTGATGCTCGAAACGATTAACTAGAACGGCCTAGGGGAAAACTACTCATACCGTTGTAATGGGGCTAGTTTCTACTTTCAGATGCAACAGAAACTTTGCGGATTGGTCAATCCGTTCGCGAGATATGACAGTTTTGACGTAAGAAACGCTTGAGAAACTCCAAATTTTCGCAGTTCTGATGCTCGAAACGAATAACTAGAACGGCCTAGGGGAAAACTACTCATACCGTTGTAACGGGGCGAGTTTCTACTTTCAGATGCAACAGAAACTTTGCGGATTGGTCAATCCGTTCGCGAGATATGGCAGTTTTGATGTAAGAAACGCTTGAGAAACTCCAAATTTTCGCAGTTCTGATGCTCGAAACGAATAACTAGAACGGGCTAGGGGTAAACTACTCATACCGTTGTAATGGGGCGAGTTTCTACTTTCAGATGCAACAGAAACTTTGCGGATTGGTCAATCCGTTCGCGAGATATGGCAGTTTTGAGGTAAGAAACGCTTGAGAAACTCCAAATTTTCGCAGTTCTGATGCTCGAAACGATTAACTAGAACGGCCTAGGGGAAAATTACTCATACCGTTGTAATGGGGCGAGTTTCTACTTTCAGATGCAACAGAAACTTTGCGGATTGGTCAATCCGTTCGCGAGATATGGCAGTTTTGAGGTAAGAAACGCTTGAGAAACTCCAAATTTTCGCAGTTCTGATGATCGAAACGATTAACTAGAACGGCCTAGGGGTAAACTACTCATACCGTTGTAATGGGGCGAGTTTCTACTTTCAGATGCAACAGAAACTTTGCGGATTGGTCAATCCGTTCGCGAGATATGGCAGTTTTGAGGTAAGAAACGCTTGAGAAACTCCAAATTTTCGCAGTTCTGATGCTCGAAACGATTAACTAGAACGGCCTAGGGGAAAACTACTTATACCGTTGTAATGGGGCTAGTTTCTACTTTCAGATGCAACAGAAACTTTGCGGATTGGTCAATCCGTTCGCGAGATATGGCAGTTTTGAGGTAAGAAACGCTTGAGAAACTCCAAATTTTCGCAGTTCTGATGCTCGAAACGAATAACTAGAACGGCCTAGGGGAAAACTACTCATACCGTTGTAATGGGGCTAGTTTCTGCATTCAGATGCAACAGAAACTTTGCGGATTGGTCAATCCGTTCGCGAGATATGGCAGTTTTGAGGTAAGAAACGCTTGAGAAACTCCAAATTTTCGCAGTTCTGATGCTCGAAACGAATAACTAGAACGGCCTAGGGGAAAACTACTCATACCGTTGTAATGGGGCGAGTTTCTACTTTCAGATGCAACAGAAACTTTGCGGATGGGTCAATCCGTTCGCGAGATATGACAGTTTTGACGTAAGAAACGCTTGAGAAACTCCAAATTTTCGCAGTTCTGATGCTCGAAACGAATAACCAGAACGGCCTAGGGGAAAACTACTCATACCGTTGTAATGGGGCGAGTTTCTACTTTCAGATGCAACAGAAACTTTGCGGATTGGTCAATCCGTTCGCGAGATATGACAGTTTTGACGTAAGAAACGCTTGAGAAACTCCAAATTTTCGCAGTTCTGATGCTCGAAACGAATAACCAGAACGGCCTAGGGGAAAACTACTCATACCGTTTTAATGGGGCTAGTTTCTACATTCAGATGCAACAGAAACTTTGCGGATTGGTCAATCCGTTCGCGAGATATGACAGTTTTGAGGTAAGAAACGCTTGAAAAACTCCAAATTTTCGCAGTTCTGATGCTCGAAACGAATAACTAGAACGGCCTAGGGGAAAACTACTCATACCGTTGTAACGGGGCGAGTTTCTACTTTCAGATGCAACAGAAACTTTGCGGATTGGTCAATCCGTTCGCGAGATATGGCAGTTTTGATGTAAGAAACGCTTGAGAAACTCCAAATCTTCGCAGTTCTGATGCTCGAAACGAATAACTAGAACGGCCTAGGGGTAAACTACTCATACCGTTGTAATGGGGCGAGTTTCTACTTTCAGATGCAACAGAAACTTTGCGGATTGGTCAATCCGTTCGCGAGATATGGCAGTTTTGAGGTAAGAAACGCTTGAGAAACTCCAAATTTTCGCAGTTCTGATGCTCGAAACGATTAACTAGAACGGCCTAGGGGAAAACTACTCATACCGTTGTAATGGGGCTAGTTTCTACTTTCAGATGCAACAGAAACTTTGCGGATTGGTCAATCCGTTCGCGAGATATGACAGTTTTGACGTAAGAAACGCTTGAGAAACTCCAAATTTTCGCAGTTCTGATGCTCGAAACGAATAACTAGAACGGCCTAGGGGAAAACTACTCATACCGTTGTAACGGGGCGAGTTTCTACTTTCAGATGCAACAGAAACTTTGCGGATTGGTCAATCCGTTCGCGAGATATGGCAGTTTTGATGTAAGAAACGCTTGAGAAACTCCAAATTTTCGCAGTTCTGATGCTCGAAACGAATAACTAGAACGGGCTAGGGGTAAACTACTCATACCGTTGTAATGGGGCGAGTTTCTACTTTCAGATGCAACAGAAACTTTGCGGATTGGTCAATCCGTTCGCGAGATATGGCAGTTTTGAGGTAAGAAACGCTTGAGAAACTCCAAATTTTCGCAGTTCTGATGCTCGAAACGATTAACTAGAACGGCCTAGGGGAAAACTACTCATACCGTTGTAATGGGGCGAGTTTCTACTTTCAGATGCAACAGAAACTTTGCGGATTGGTCAATCCGTTCGCGAGATATGGCAGTTTTGAGGTAAGAAACGCTTGAGAAACTCCAAATTTTCGCAGTTCTGATGATCGAAACGATTAACTAGAACGGCCTAGGGGTAAACTACTCATACCGTTGTAATGGGGCGAGTTTCTACTTTCAGATGCAACAGAAACTTTGCGGATTGGTCAATCCGTTCGCGAGATATGGCAGTTTTAAGGTAAGAAACGCTTGAGAAACTCCAAATTTTCGCAGTTCTGATGCTCGAAACGATTAACTAGAACGGCCTAGGGGAAAACTACTTATACCGTTGTAATGGGGCTAGTTTCTACTTTCAGATGCAACAGAAACTTTGCGGATTGGTCAATCCGTTCGCGAGATATGGCAGTTTTGAGGTAAGAAACGCTTGAGAAACTCCAAATTTTCGCAGTTCTGATGCTCGAAACGAATAACTAGAACGGCCTAGGGGAAAACTACTCATACCGTTGTAATGGGGCGAGTTTCTACTTTCAGATGCAACAGAAACTTTGCGGATTGGTCAATCCGTTCGCGAGATATGGCAGTTTTGATGTAAGAAACGCTTGAGAAACTCCAAATTTTCGCACTTCTGATGCTCGAAACGAATAACTAGAACGGCCTGGGGGAAAACTTGTCATACCGTTGTAATGGGGCGAGTTTCTACTTTCAGATGCAACAGAAACTTTGCGGATTGGTCAATCCGTTCGCGAGATATGGCAGTTTTGAAGTAAGAAACGCTTGAAAAACTCCAAATTTTCGCAGTTCTGATGCTCGAAACGAATAACCAGAACGGCCTAGGGGAAAACTACTCATACCGTTGTAATGGGGCTAGCTTCTACTTTCAGATGCAACAGAAACTTTGCGGATTGGTCAATCCGTTCGCGAGATATGGCAGTTTTGAGGTAAGAAACGCTTGAGAAACTCCAAATTTTCGCAGTTCTGATGCTCGAAACGAATAACTAGAACGGCCTAGGGGAAAACTACTCATACCGTTGTAATGGGGCGAGTTTCTACTTTCAGATGCAACAGAAACTTTGCGGATTGGTCAATCCGTTCGCGAGATATGGCATTTTTGAGGTAAGAAACGCTTGAAAAACTCCAAATTTTCGCAGTTCTGATGCTCGAAACGAATAACTAAAGCCGCCTAGGGGAAAACTACTCATACCGTTGTAATGGGGCGAGTTTCTACTTTCAGATGCAACAGAAACTTTGCGGATTTGTCAATCCGTTCGCGAGATATGACAGTTTTGACGTAAGAAACGCTTGAGAAACTCCAAATTTTCGCAGTTCTGATGCTCGAAACGAATAACTAGAACGGCCTAGGGGAAAACTACTCATACCGTTGTAACGGGGCGAGTTTCTACTTTCAGATGCAACAGAAACTTTGGGGATTGGTCAATCCGTTCGCGAGATATGGCAGTTTTGATGTAAGAAACGCTAGAGAAACTCCAAATTTTCGCAGTTCTGATGCTCGAAAAGAATAACTAGAACGGCCTAGGGGTAAACTACTCATACCGTTGTAATGGGGCGAGTTTCTACTTTCAGATGCAACAGAAACTTTGCGGATTGGTCAATCCGTTCGCGAGATATGGCAGTTTTGAGGTAAGAAACGCTTGAGAAACTCCAAATTTTCGCAGTTCTGATGCTCGAAACGATTAACTAGAACGGCCTAGGGGAAAACTACTTATACCGTTGTAATGGGGCTAGTTTCTACTTTCAGATGCAACAGAAACTTTGCGGATTGGTCAATCCGTTCGCGAGATATGGCAGTTTTGAGGTAAGAAACGCTTGAGAAACTCCAAATTTTCGCAGTTCTGATGCTCGAAACGAATAACCAGAACGGCCTAGGGGAAAACTACTCATACCGTTGTAATGGGGCTAGTTTCTACATTCAGATGCAACAGAAACTTTGCGGATTGGTCAATCCGTTCGCGAGATATGGCAGTTTTGAGGTAAGAAACGCTTGAAAAACTCCAAATTTTCGCAGTTCTGATGCTCGAAACGAATAACCAGAACGGCCTAGGGGAAAACTACTCATACCGTTGTAATGGGGCTAGCTTCTACTTTCAGATGCAACAGAAACTTTGCGGATTGGTCAATCCGTTCGCGAGATATGGCAGTTTTGAGGTAAGAAACGCTTGAGAAACTCCAAATTTTCGCAGTTCTGATGCTCGAAACGAATAACTAGAACGGCCTAGGGGAAAACAACTCATACCGTTGTAATGGGGCGAGTTTCTACTTTCAGATGCAACAGAAACTTTGCGGATTGGTCAATCCGTTCGCGAGATATGGCAGTTTTGAGGTAAGAAACGCTTGAGAAACTCCAAATTTTCGCAGTTCTGATGCTCGAAACGATTAACTAGAACGGCCTAGGGGAAACCTACTTATGCCGTTGTAATGGGGCTAGTTTCTACTTTCAGATGCAACAGAAACTTTGCGGATTGGTCAATCCGTTCGCGAGATATGGCAGTTTTGAGGTAAGAAACGCTTGAGAAACTCCAAATTTTCGCAGTTCTGATGCTCGAAACGAATAACTAGAACGGCCTAGGGGAAAACTACTCATACCGTTGTAATGGGGCTAGTTTCTACATTCAGATGCAACAGAAACTTTGCGGATTGGTCAATCCGTTCGCGAGATATGACAGTTTTGAGGTAAGAAACGCTTGAGAAACTCCAAATTTTCGCAGTTCTGATGCTCGAAACGATTAACTAGAACGGCCTAGGGGAAAACTACTCATACCGTTGTAATGGGGCGAGTTTCTACTTTCAGATGCAACAGAAACTTTGCGGATTGGTCAATCCGTTCGCGAGATATGGCAGTTTTGAGGTAAGAAACGCTTGAGAAACTCCAAATTTTCGCAGTTCTGATGATCGAAACGATTAACTAGAACGGCCTAGGGGTAAACTACTCATACCGTTGTAATGGGGCGAGTTTCTACTTTCAGATGCAACAGAAACTTTGAGGATTGGTCAATCCGTTCGCGAGATATGGCAGTTTTGAGGTAAGAAACGCTTGAAAAACTCCAAATTTTCGCAGTTCTGATGCTCGAAACGAATAACTAGAACGGCCTAGGGGAAAACTACTCATACCGTTGTAACGGGGCGAGTTTCTACTTTCAGATGCAACAGAAACTTTGCGGATTGGTCAATCCGTTCGCGAGATATGGCAGTTTTGATGTAAGAAACGCTTGAGAAACTCCAAATTTTCGCAGTTCTGATGCTCGAAACGAATAAGTAGAACGGCCTAGGGGTAAACTACTCATACCGTTGTAATGGGGCGAGTTTCTACTTTCAGATGCAACAGAAACTTTGCGGATTGGTCAATCCGTTCGCGAGATATGGCAGTTTTGAGGTAAGAAACGCTTGAGAAACTCCAAATTTTCGCAGTTCTGATGCTCGAAACGATTAACTAGAACGGCCTAGGGGAAAACTACTCATACCGTTGTAATGGGGCTAGTTTCTACTTTCAGATGCAACGGAAACTTTGCGGATTGGTCAATCCGTTCGCGAGATATGACAGTTTTGACGTAAGAAACGCTTGAGAAACTCCAAATTTTCGCAGTTCTGATGCTCGAAACGAATAACTAGAACGGCCTAGGGGAAAACTACTCATACCGTTGTAATGGGGCGAGTTTCTACTTTCAGATGCAACAGAAACTTTGCGGATTGGTCAATCCGTTCGCGAGATATGGCAGTTTTGATGTAAGAAACGCTTGAGAAACTCCAAATTTTCGCACTTCTGATGCTCGAAACGAATAACTAGAACGGCCTGGGGGAAAACTTGTCATACCGTTGTAATGGGGCGAGTTTCTACTTTCAGATGCAACAGAAACTTTGCGGATTGGTCAATCCGTTCGCGAGATATGGCAGTTTTGATGTAAGAAACGCTTGAAAAACTCCAAATTTTCGCAGTTCTGATGCTCGAAACGAATTACCAGAACGGCCTAGGGGAAAACTACTCATACCGTTGTAATGGGGCGAGTTTCTACTTTCAGATGCAACAGAAACTTTGCGGATTGGTCAATCCGTTCGCGAGATATGGCAGTTTTGAGGTAAGAAACGCTTGAGAAACTCCAAATTTTCGCAGTTCTGATGCTCGAAACGAATAACTAGAACGGCCTAGGGGAAAACTACTCATACCGTTGTAATGGGGCGAGTTTCTACTTTCAGATGCAACAGAAACTTTGCGGATTGGTCAATCCGTTCGCGAGATATGGCATTTTTGAGGTAAGAAACGCTTGAAAAACTCCAAATTTTCGCAGTTCTGATGCTCGAAACGAATAACTAAAGCGGCCTAGGGGAAAACTACTCATACCGTTGTAATGGGGCGAGTTTCTACTTTCAGATGCAACAGAAACTTTGCGGATTGGTCAATCCGTTCGCGAGATATGGCAGTTTTGAGGTAAGAAACGCTTGAGAAACTCCAAATTTTCGCAGTTCTGATGCTCGAAACGAATAACTAGAACGGCCTAGGGGAAAACTACTCATACCGTTGTAATGGTGCGTGTTTCTACTTTCAGAAGCAACAGAAACTTTGCGGATTGGTCAATCCGTTCGCGAGATATGGCAGTTTTGATGTAAGAAACGCTTGAGAAACTCCAAATTTTCGCACTTCTGATGCTCGAAACGAATAACTAGAACGGCCTGGGGGAAAACTACTCATACCGTTGTAATGGGGCGAGTTTCTACTTTCAGATGCAACAGAAACTTTGCGGATTGGTCAATCCGTTCGCGAGATATGGCAGTTTTGATGTAAGAAACGCTTGAGAAACTCCAAATTTTCGCAGTTCTGATGCTCGAAACGAATAACTAGAACGGCCTAGGGGAAAACTACTCATACCGTTGTAATGGGGCGAGTTTCTACTTTCAGATGCAACAGAAACTTTGCGGATTGGTCAATCCGTTCGCGAGATATGGCAGTTTTGATGTAAGAAACGCTTGAGAAACTCCAAATTTTCGCACTTCTGATGCTCGAAACGAATAACTAGAACGGCCTGGGGGAAAACTAGTCATACCGTTGTAATGGGGCGAGTTTCTACTTTCAGATGCAACAGAAACTTTGCGGATTGGTCAATCCGTTCGCGAGATATGGCAGTTTTGATGTAAGAAACGCTTGAAAAACTCCAAATTTTCGCAGTTCTGATGCTCGAAACGAATAACCAGAACGGCCTAGGGGAAAACTACTCATACCGTTGTAATGGGGCTAGTTTCTACTTTCAGATGCAACAGAAACTTTGCGGATTGGTCAATCCGTTCGCGAGATATGGCAGTTTTGAAGTAAGAAACGCTTGAAAAACTCCAAATTTTCGCAGTTCTGATGCTCGAAACGAATAACCAGAACGGCCTAGGGGAAAACTACTCATACCGTTGTAATGGGGCTAGCTTCTACTTTCAGATGCAACAGAAACTTTGCGGATTGGTCAATCCGTTCGCGAGATATGGCATTTTTGAGGTAAGAAACGCTTGAAAAACTCCAAATTTTCGCAGTTCTGATGCTCGAAACGAATAACTAAAGCCGCCTAGGGGAAAACTACTCATACCGTTGTAATGGGGCGAGTTTCTACTTTCAGATGCAACAGAAACTTTGCGGATTTGTCAATCCGTTCGCGAGATATGACAGTTTTGACGTAAGAAACGCTTGAGAAACTCCAAATTTTCGCAGTTCTGATGCTCGAAACGAATAACTAGAACGGCCTAGGGGAAAACTACTCATACCGTTGTAACGGGGCGAGTTTCTACTTTCAGATGCAACAGAAACTTTGGGGATTGGTCAATCCGTTCGCGAGATATGGCAGTTTTGATGTAAGAAACGCTTGAGAAACTCCAAATTTTCGCAGTTCTGATGCTCGAAAAGAATAACTAGAACGGCCTAGGGGTAAACTACTCATACCGTTGTAATGGGGCGAGTTTCTACTTTCAGATGCAACAGAAACTTTGCGGATTGGTCAATCCGTTCGCGAGATATGGCAGTTTTGAGGTAAGAAACGCTTGAGAAACTCCAAATTTTCGCAGTTCTGATGCTCGAAACGATTAACTAGAACGGCCTAGGGGAAAACTACTTATACCGTTGTAATGGGGCTAGTTTCTACTTTCAGATGCAACAGAAACTTTGCGGATAGGTCAATCCGTTCGCGAGATATGGCAGTTTTGAGGTAAGAAACGCTTGAGAAACTCCAAATTTTCGCAGTTCTGATGCTCGAAACGAATAACCAGAACGGCCTAGGGGAAAACTACTCATACCGTTGTAATGGGGCTAGTTTCTACATTCAGATGCAACAGAAACTTTGCGGATTGGTCAATCCGTTCGCGAGATATGGCAGTTTTGAGGTAAGAAACGCTTGAAAAACTCCAAATTTTCGCAGTTCTGATGCTCGAAACGAATAACCAGAACGGCCTAGGGGAAAACTACTCATACCGTTGTAATGGGGCTAGCTTCTACTTTCAGATGCAACAGAAACTTTGCGGATTGGTCAATCCGTTCGCGAGATATGGCAGTTTTGAGGTAAGAAACGCTTGAGAAACTCCAAATTTTCGCAGTTCTGATGCTCGAAACGAATAACTAGAACGGCCTAGGGGAAAACAACTCATACCGTTGTAATGGGGCGAGTTTCTACTTTCAGATGCAACAGAAACTTTGCGGATTGGTCAATCCGTTCGCGAGATATGGCAGTTTTGAGGTAAGAAACGCTTGAGAAACTCCAAATTTTCGCAGTTCTGATGCTCGAAACGATTAACTAGAACGGCCTAGGGGAAAACTACTTATACCGTTGTAATGGGGCTAGTTTCTACTTTCAGATGCAACAGAAACTTTGCGGATTGGTCAATCCGTTCGCGAGATATGGCAGTTTTGAGGTAAGAAACGCTTGAGAAACTCCAAATTTTCGCAGTTCTGATGCTCGAAACGAATAACTAGAACGGCCTAGGGGAAAACAACTCATACCGTTGTAATGGGGCGAGTTTCTACTTTCAGATGCAACAGAAACTTTGCGGATTGGTCAATCCGTTCGCGAGATATGGCAGTTTTGAGGTAAGAAACGCTTGAGAAACTCCAAATTTTCGCAGTTCTGATGCTCGAAACGATTAACTAGAACGGCCTAGGGGAAAACTACTTATACCGTTGTAATGGGGCTAGTTTCTACTTTCAGATGCAACAGAAACTTTGCGGATTGGTCAATCCGTTCGCGAGATATGGCAGTTTTGAGGTAAGAAACGCTTGAGAAACTCCAAATTTTCGCAGTTCTGATGCTCGAAACGAATAACTAGAACGGCCTAGGGGAAAACTACTCATACCGTTGTAATGGGGCTAGTTTCTACATTCAGATGCAACAGAAACTTTGCGGATTGGTCAATCCGTTCGCGAGATATGACAGCTTTGAGGTAAGAAACGCTTGAGAAACTCCAAATTTTCGCAGTTCTGATGCTCGAAACGATTAACTAGAACGGCCTAGGGGAAAACTACTCATACCGTTGTAATGGGGCGAGTTTCTACTTTCAGATGCAACAGAAACTTTGCGGATTGGTCAATCCGTTCGCGAGATATGGCAGTTTTGAGGTAAGAAACGCTTGAGAAACTCCAAATTTTCGCAGTTCTGATGATCGAAACGATTAACTAGAACGGCCTAGGGGTAAACTACTCATACCGTTGTAATGGGGCGAGTTTCTACTTTCAGATGCAACAGAAACTTTGCGGATTGGTCAATCCGTTCGCGAGATATGGCAGTTTTGAGGTAAGAAACGCTTGAAAAACTCCAAATTTTCGCAGTTCTGATGCTCGAAACGAATAACTAGAACGGCCTAGGGGAAAACTACTCATACCGTTGTAACGGGGCGAGTTTCTACTTTCAGATGCAACAGAAACTTTGCGGATTGGTCAATCCGTTCGCGAGATATGGCAGTTTTGATGTAAGAAACGCTTGAGAAACTCCAAATTTTCGCAGTTCTGATGCTCGAAACGAATAACTAGAACGGCCTAGGGGTAAACTACTCATACCGTTGTAATGGGGCGAGTTTCTACTTTCAGATGCAACAGAAACTTTGCGGATTGGTCAATCCGTTCGCGAGATATGGCAGTTTTGAGGTAAGAACCGCTTGAGAAACTCCAAATTTTCGCAGTTCTGATGCTCGAAACGATTAACTAGAACGGCCTAGGGGAAAACTACTCATACTGTTGTAATGGGGCTAGTTTCTACTTTCAGATGCAACAGAAACTTTGCGGATTGGTCAATCCGTTCGCGAGATATGACAGTTTTGACGTAAGAAACGCTTGAGAAACTCCAAATTTTCGCAGTTCTGATGCTCGAAACGAATAACTAGAACGGCCTAGGGGAAAACTACTCATACCGTTGTAACGGGGCGAGTTTCTACTTTCAGATGCAACAGAAACTTTGCGGATTGGTCAATCCGTTCGCGAGATATGGCAGTTTTGATGTAAGAAACGCTTGAGAAACTCCAAATTTTCGCAGTTCTGATGCTCGAAACGAATAACTAGAACGGGCTAGGGGTAAACTACTCATACCGTTGTAATGGGGCGAGTTTCTACTTTCAGATGCAACAGAAACTTTGCGGATTGGTCAATCCGTTCGCGAGATATGGCAGTTTTGAGGTAAGAAACGCTTGAGAAACTCCAAATTTTCGCAGTTCTGATGCTCGAAACGATTAACTAGAACGGCCTAGGGGAAAACTACTCATACCGTTGTAATGGGGCGAGTTTCTACTTTCAGATGCAACAGAAACTTTGCGGATTGGTCAATCCGTTCGCGAGATATGGCAGTTTTGAGGTAAGAAACGCTTGAGAAACTCCAAATTTTCGCAGTTCTGATGCTCGAAACGAATAACTAGAACGGCCTAGGGGAAAACTACTCATACCGTTGTAATGGGGCGAGTTTCTACTTTCAGATGCAACAGAAACTTTGCGGATTGGTCAATCCGTTCGCGAGATATGGCATTTTTGAGGTAAGAAACGCTTGAAAAACTCCAAATTTTCGCAGTTCTGATGCTCGAAACGAATAACTAAAGCGGCCTAGGGGAAAACTACTCATACCGTTGTAATGGGGCGAGTTTCTACTTTCAGATGCAACAGAAACTTTGCGGATTGGTCAATCCGTTCGCGAGATATGGCATTTTTGAGGTAAGAAACGCTTGAAAAACTCCAAATTTTCGCAGTTCTGATGCTCGAAACGAATAACTAAAGCGGCCTAGGGGAAAACTACTCATACCGTTGTAATGGGGCGAGTTTCTACTTTGAGATGCAACAGAAACTTTGCGGATTGGTCAATCCGTTCGCGAGATATGGCAGTTTTGAGGTAAGAAACGCTTGAGAAACTCCAAATTTTCGCAGTTCTGATGCTCGAAACGAATAACTAGAACGGCCTAGGGGAAAACTACTCATACCGTTGTAATGGTGCGAGTTTCTACTTTCAGAAGCAACAGAAACTTTGCGGATTGGTCAATCCGTTCGCGAGATATGGCAGTTTTGATGTAAGAAACGCTTGAGAAACTCCAAATTTTCGCACTTCTGATGCTCGAAACGAATAACTAGAACGGCCTGGGGGAAAACTACTCATACCGTTGTAATGGGGCGAGTTTCTACTTTCAGATGCAACAGAAACTTTGCGGATTGGTCAATCCGTTCGCGAGATATGGCAGTTTTGATGTAAGAAACGCTTGAAAAACTCCAAGTTTTTGCAGTTCTGATGCTCGAAACGAATAACCAGAACGGCCTAGGGGAAAACTACTCATACCGTTGTAATGGGGCTAGTTCCTACATTCAGATGCAACAGAAACTTTGCGGATTGGTCAATCCGTTCGCGAGATATGACAGTTTTGAGGTAAGAAACGCTTGAGAAACTCCAAATTTTCGCAGTTCTGATGCTCGAAACGAATAACTAGAACGGCCTAGGGGAAAACTACTCATACCGTTGTAATGGGGCGAGTTTCTACTTTCAGATGCAACAGAAACTTTGCGGATTGGTCAATCCGTTCGCGAGATATGGCAGTTTTGATGTAAGAAACGCTTGAGAAACTCCAAGTTTTTGCAGTTCTGATGCTCGAAACGAATAACCAGAACGGCCTAGGGGAAAACTACTCATACCGTTGTAATGGGGCTAGTTCCTACATTCAGATGCAACAGAAACTTTGCGGATTGGTCAATCCGTTCGCGAGATATGACAGTTTTGAGGTAAGAAACGCTTGAGAAACTCAAAATTTTCGCAGTTCTGATGCTCGAAACGAATAACTAGAACGGCCTAGGGGAAAACTACTCATACCGTTGTAATGGGGCGAGTTTCTACTTTCAGATGCAACAGAAACTTTGCGGATTGGTCAATCCGTTCGCGAGATATGGCAGTTTTGATGTAAGAAACGCTTGAGAAACTCCAAATTTTCGCACTTCTGATGCTCGAAACGAATAACTAGAACGGCCTGGGGGAAAACTAGTCATACCGTTGTAATGGGGCGAGTTTCTACTTTCAGATGCAACAGAAACTTTGCGGATTGGTCAATCCGTTCGCGAGATATGGCAGTTTTGATGTAAGAAACGCTTGAAAAACTCCAAATTTTCGCAGTTCTGATGCTCGAAACGAATAACCAGAACGGCCTAGGGGAAAACTACTCATACCGTTGTAATGGGGCTAGTTTCTACTTTCAGATGCAACAGAAACTTTGCGGATTGGTCAATCCGTTCGCGAGATATGGCAGTTTTGAAGTAAGAAACGCTTGAAAAACTCCAAATTTTCGCAGTTCTGATGCTCGAAACGAATAACCAGAACGGCCTAGGGGAAAACTACTCATACCGTTGTAATGGGGCTAGCTTCTACTTTCAGATGCAACAGAAACTTTGCGGATTGGTCAATCCGTTCGCGAGATATGGCAGTTTTGAGGTAAGAAACGCTTGAGAAACTCCAAATTTTCGCAGTTCTGATGCTCGAAACGAATAACTAGAACGGCCTAGGGGAAAACTACTCATACCGTTGTAATGGGGCGAGTTTCTACTTTCAGATGCAACAGAAACTTTGCGGATTGGTCAATCCGTTCGCGAGATATGGCATTTTTGAGGTAAGAAACGCTTGAAAAACTCCAAATTTTCGCAGTTCTGATGCTCGAAACGAATAACTAAAGCCGCCTAGGGGAAAACTACTCATACCGTTGTAATGGGGCGAGTTTCTACTTTCAGATGCAACAGAAACTTTGCGGATTTGTCAATCCGTTCGCGAGATATGACAGTTTTGACGTAAGAAACGCTTGAGAAACTCCAAATTTTCGCAGTTCTGATGCTCGAAACGAATAACTAGAACGGCCTAGGGGAAAACTACTCATACCGTTGTAACGGGGCGAGTTTCTACTTTCAGATGCAACAGAAACTTTGCGGATTGGTCAATCCGTTCGCGAGATATGGCAGTTTTGATGTAAGAAACGCTTGAGAAACTCCAAATTTTCGCAGTTCTGATGCTCGAAAAGAATAACTAGAACGGCCTAGGGGTAAACTACTCATACCGTTGTAATGGGGCGAGTTTCTACTTTCAGATGCAACAGAAACTTTGCGGATTGGTCAATCCGTTCGCGAGATATGGCAGTTTTGAGGTAAGAAACGCTTGAGAAACTCCAAATTTTCGCAGTTCTGATGCTCGAAACGATTAACTAGAACGGCCTAGGGGAAAACTACTTATACCGTTGTAATGGGGCTAGTTTCTACTTTCAGATGCAACAGAAACTTTGCGGATTGGTCAATCCGTTCGCGAGATATGGCAGTTTTGAGGTAAGAAACGCTTGAGAAACTCCAAATTTTCGCAGTTCTGATGCTCGAAACGAATAACCAGAACGGCCTAGGGGAAAACTACTCATACCGTTGTAACGGGGCGAGTTTCTACTTTCAGATGCAACAGAAACTTTGCGGATTGGTCAATCCGTTCGCGAGATATGGCAGTTTTGATGTAAGAAACGCTTGAGAAACTCCAAATTTTCGCAGTTCTGATGCTCGAAAAGAATAACTAGAACGGCCTAGGGGTAAACTACTCATACCGTTGTAATGGGGCGAGTTTCTACTTTCAGATGCAACAGAAACTTTGCGGATTGGTCAATCCGTTCGCGAGATATGGCAGTTTTGAGGTAAGAAACGCTTGAGAAACTCCAAATTTTCGCAGTTCTGATGCTCGAAACGATTAACTAGAACGGCCTACGGGAAAACTACTTATACCGTTGTAATGGGGCTAGTTTCTACTTTCAGATGCAACAGAAACTTTGCGGATTGGTCAATCCGTTCGCGAGATATGGCAGTTTTGAGGTAAGAAACGCTTGAGAAACTCCAAATTTTCGCAGTTCTGATGCTCGAAACGAATAACCAGAACGGCCTAGGGGAAAACTACTCATACCGTTGTAATGGGGCTAGTTTCTACATTCAGATGCAACAGAAACTTTGCGGATTGGTCAATCCGTTCGCGAGATATGGCTGTTTTGAGGTAAGAAACGCTTGAAAAACTCCAAATTTTCGCAGTTCTGATGCTCGAAACGAATAACCAGAACGGCCTAGGGGAAAACTACTCATACCGTTGTAATGGGGCTAGCTTCTACTTTCAGATGCAACAGAAACTTTGCGGATTGGTCAATCCGTTCGCGAGATATGACAGTTTTGACGTAAGAAACGCTTGAGAAACTCCAAATTTTCGCAGTTCTGATGCTCGAAACGAATACCTAGAACGGCCTAGGGGTAAACTACTCATACCGTTGTAATGAGGCGAGTTTCTTCTTTCAGATGCAACAGAAACTTTGCGGATTGGTCAATCCGTTCGCGAGATATGGCAGTTTTGAGGTAAGAAACGCTTGAGAAACTCCAAATTTTCGCAGTTCTGATGCTCGAAACGAATAACTAGAACGGCCTAGGGGAAAACTACTCATACCGTTGTAATGGGGCGAGTTTCTACTTTCAGATGCAACAGAAACTTTGCGGATTGGTCAATCCGTTCGCGAGATATGGCAGTTTTGAGGTAAGAAACGCTTGAGAAACTCCAAATTTTCGCAGTTCTGATGCTCGAAACGATTAACTAGAACGGCCTAGGGGAAAACTACTCATACCGTTGTAATGGGGCTAGTTTCTACTTTCAGATGCAACAGAAACTTTGCGGATTGGTCAATCCGTTCGCGAGATATGGCAGTTTTGAGGTAAGAAACGCTTGAGAAACTCCAAATTTTCGCAGTTCTGATGATCGAAACGATTAACTAGAACGGCCTAGGGGTAAACTACTCATACCGTTGTAATGGGGCCAGTTTCTACTTTCAGATGCAACAGAAACTTTGCGGATTGGTCAATCCGTTCGCGAGATATGACAGTTTTGAGGTAAGAAACGCTTGAGAAACTCCAAATTTTCGCAGTTCTGATGCTCGAAACGAATTACCAGAACGGCCTAGGGGAAAACTACTCATACCGTTGTAATGGGGCGAGTTTCTACTTTCAGATGCAACAGAAACTTTGCGGATTGGTCAATCCGTTCGCGAGATATGGCAGTTTTGAGGTAAGAAACGCTTGAGAAACTCCAAATTTTCGCAGTTCTGATGCTCGAAACGAATAACTAGAACGGCCTAGGGGAAAACTACTCATACCGTTGTAATGGGGCGAGTTTCTACTTTCAGATGCAACAGAAACTTTGCGGATTGGTCAATCCGTTCGCGAGATATGGCATTTTTGAGGTAAGAAACGCTTGAAAAACTCCAAATTTTCGCAGTTCTGATGCTCGAAACGAATAACTAAAGCGGCCTAGGGGAAAACTACTCATACCGTTGTAATGGGGCGAGTTTCTACTTTCAGATGCAACAGAAACTTTGCGGATTGGTCAATCCGTTCGCGAGATATGGCATTTTTGAGGTAAGAAACGCTTGAAAAACTCCAAATTTTCGCAGTTCTGATGCTCGAAACGAATAACTAGAACGGCCTAGGGGAAAACTACTCATACCGTTGTAATGGTGCGAGTTTCTACTTTCAGAAGCAACAGAAACTTTGCGGATTGGTCAATCCGTTCGCGAGATATGGCAGTTTTGATGTAAGAAACGCTTGAGAAACTCCAAATTTTCGCACTTCTGATGCTCGAAACGAATAACTAGAACGGCCTGGGGGAAAACTACTCATACCGTTGTAATGGGGCGAGTTTCTACTTTCAGATGCAACAGAAACTTTGCGGATTGGTCAATCCGTTCGCGAGATATGGCAGTTTTGATGTAAGAAACGCTTGAAAAACTCCAAGTTTTTGCAGTTCTGATGCTCGAAACGAATAACCAGAACGGCCTAGGGGAAAACTACTCATACCGTTGTAATGGGGCTAGTTCCTACATTCAGATGCAACAGAAACTTTGCGGATTGGTCAATCCGTTCGCGAGATATGACAGTTTTGAGGTAAGAAACGCTTGAGAAACTCCAAATTTTCGCAGTTCTGATGCTCGAAACGAATAACTAGAACGGCCTAGGGGAAAACTACTCATACCGTTGTAATGGGGCGAGTTTCTACTTTCAGATGCAACAGAAACTTTGCGGATTGGTCAATCCGTTCGCGAGATATGGCAGTTTTGATGTAAGAAACGCTTGAGAAACTCCAAATTTTCGCACTTCTGATGCTCGAAACGAATAACTAGAACGGCCTGGGGGAAAACTAGTCATACCGTTGTAATGGGGCGAGTTTCTACTTTCAGATGCAACAGAAACTTTGCGGATTGGTCAATCCGTTCGCGAGATATGGCAGTTTTGATGTAAGAAACGCTTGAAAAACTCCAAATTTTCGCAGTTCTGATGCTCGAAACGAATAACCAGAACGGCCTAGGGGAAAACTACTCATACCGTTGTAATGGGGCTAGTTTCTACTTTCAGATGCAACAGAAACTTTGCGGATTGGTCAATCCGTTCGCGAGATATGGCAGTTTTGAAGTAAGAAACGCTTGAAAAACTCCAAATTTTCGCAGTTCTGATGCTCGAAACGAATAACCAGAACGGCCTAGGGGAAAACTACTCATACCGTTGTAATGGGGCTAGTTTCTACTTTCAGATGCAACAGAAACTTTGCGGATTGGTCAATCCGTTCGCGAGATATGGCAGTTTTGAGGTAAGAAACGCTTGAGAAACTCCAAATTTTCGCAGTTCTGATGCTCGAAACGAATAACTAGAACGGCCTAGGGGAAAACTACTCATACCGTTGTAATGGGGCGAGTTTCTACTTTCAGATGCAACAGAAACTTTGCGGATTGGTCAATCCGTTCGCGAGATATGGCATTTTTGAGGTAAGAAACGCTTGAAAAACTCCAAATTTTCGCAGTTCTGATGCTCGAAACGAATAACTAAAGCCGCCTAGGGGAAAACTACTCATACCGTTGTAATGGGGCGAGTTTCTACTTTCAGATGCAACAGAAACTTTGCGGATTTGTCAATCCGTTCGCGAGATATGACAGTTTTGACGTAAGAAACGCTTGAGAAACTCCAAATTTTCGCAGTTCTGATGCTCGAAACGAATAACTAGAACGGCCTAGGGGAAAACTACTCATACCGTTGTAACGGGGCGAGTTTCTACTTTCAGATGCAACAGAAACTTTGCGGATTGGTCAATCCGTTCGCGAGATATGGCAGTTTTGAGGTAAGAAACGCTTGAAAAACTCCAAATTTTCGCAGTTCTGATGCTCGAAACGAATAACTAGAACGGCCTAGGGGAAAACTACTCATACCGTTGTAACGGGGCGAGTTTCTACTTTCAGATGCAACAGAAACTTTGCGGATTGGTCAATCCGTTCGCGAGATATGGCAGTTTTGATGTAAGAAACGCTTGAGAAACTCCAAATTTTCGCAGTTCTGATGCTCGAAACGAATAACTAGAACGGGCTAGGGGTAAACTACTCATACCGTTGTAATGGGGCGAGTTTCTACTTTCAGATGCAACAGAAACTTTGCGGATTGGTCAATCCGTTCGCGAGATATGGCAGTTTTGAGGTAAGAAACGCTTGAGAAACTCCAAATTTTCGCAGTTCTGATGCTCGAAACGATTAACTAGAACGGCCTAGGGGAAAACTACTCATACCGTTGTAATGGGGCTAGTTTCTACTTTCAGATGCAACAGAAACTTTGCGGATTGGTCAATCCGTTCGCGAGATATGACAGTTTTGACGTAAGAAACGCTTGAGAAACTCCAAATTTTCGCAGTTCTGATGCTCGAAACGAATAACTAGAACTGCCTAGGGGAAAACTACTCATACCGTTGTAACGGGGCGAGTTTCTACTTTCAGATGCAACAGAAACTTTGCGGATTGGTCAATCCGTTCGCGAGATATGGCAGTTTTGATGTAAGAAACGCTTGAGAAACTCCAAATTTTCGCAGTTCTGATGCTCGAAACGAATAACTAGAACGGGCTAGGGGTAAACTACTCATACCGTTGTAATGGGGCGAGTTTCTACTTTCAGATGCAACAGAAACTTTGCGGATTGGTCAATCCGTTCGCGAGATATGGCAGTTTTGAGGTAAGAAACGCTTGAGAAACTCCAAATTTTCGCAGTTCTGATGCTCGAAACGATTAACTAGAACGGCCTAGGGGAAAACTACTCATACCGTTGTAATGGGGCGAGTTTCTACTTTCAGATGCAACAGAAACTTTGCGGATTGGTCAATCCGTTCGCGAGATATGGCAGTTTTGAGGTAAGAAACGCTTGAGAAACTCCAAATTTTCGCAGTTCTGATGATCGAAACGATTAACTAGAACGGCCTAGGGGTAAACTACTCATACCGTTGTAATGGGGCGAGTTTCTACTTTCAGATGCAACAGAAACTTTGCGGATTGGTCAATCCGTTCGCGAGATATGGCAGTTTTGAGGTAAGAAACGCTTGAGAAACTCCAAATTTTCGCAGTTCTGATGCTCGAAACGATTAACTAGAACGGCCTAGGGGAAAACTACTTATACTGTTGTAATGGGGCTAGTTTCTACTTTCAGATGCAACAGAAACTTTGCGGATTGGTCAATCCGTTCGCGAGATATGGCAGTTTTGAGGTAAGAAACGCTTGAGAAACTCCAAATTTTCGCAGTTCTGATGCTCGAAACGAATAACTAGAACGGCCTAGGGGAAAACTACTCATACCGTTGTAATGGGGCGAGTTTCTACTTTCAGATGCAACAGTAACTTTGCGGATTGGTCAATCCGTTCGCGAGATATGGCAGTTTTGATGTAAGAAACGCTTGAGAAACTCCAAATTTTCGCACTTCTGATGCTCGAAACGAATAACTAGAACGGCCTAGGGGAAAACTACTCATACCGTTGTAATGGGGCGAGTTTCTACTTTCAGATGCAACAGAAACTTTGCGGATTTGTCAATCCGTTCGCGAGATATGACAGTTTTGACGTAAGAAACGCTTGAGAAACTCCAAATTTTCGCAGTTCTGATGCTCGAAACGAATAACTAGAACGGCCTAGGGGTAAACTACTCATACCGTTGTAATGGGGCGAGTTTCTACTTTCAGATGCAACAGAAACTTTGCGGATTGGTCAATCCGTTCGCGAGATATGGCAGTTTTGAGGTAAGAAACGCTTGAGAAACTCCAAATTTTCGCAGTTCTGATGCTCGAAACGATTAACTAGAACGGCCTAGGGGAAAACTACTTATACCGTTGTAATGGGGCTAGTTTCTACTTTCAGATGCAACAGAAACTTTGCGGATTGGTCAATCCGTTCGCGAGATATGGCAGTTTTGAGGTAAGAAACGCTTGAGAAACTCCAAATTTTCGCAGTTCTGATGCTCGAAACGAATAACTAGAACGGCCTAGGGGAAAACTACTCATACCGTTGTAATGGTGCGAGTTTCTACTTTCAGATGCAACAGAAACTTTGCGGATTGGTCAATCCGTTCGCGAGATATGGCAGTTTTGATGTAAGAAACGCTTGAGAAACTCCAAATTTTCGCACTTCTGATGCTCGAAACGAATAACTAGAACGGCCTGGGGGAAAACTACTCATACCGTTGTAATGGGGCGAGTTTCTACTTTCAGATGCAACAGAAACTTTGCGGATTGGTCAATCCGTTCGCGAGATATGGCAGTTTTGATGTAAGAAACGCTTGAAAAACTCCAAATTTTCGCAGTTCTGATGCTCGAAACGAATAACCAGAACGGCCTAGCGGAAAACTACTCATACCGTTGTAATGGGGCTAGTTTCTACATTCAGATGCAACAGAAACTTTGCGGATTGGTCAATCCGTTCGCGAGATATGACAGTTTTGAAGTAAGAAACGCTTGAGAAACTCCAAATTTTTGCAGTTCTGATGCTCGAAACGATTAACTAGAACGGCCTAGGGGAAAACTACTCATACCGTTGTAATGGGGCGAGTTTCTACTTTCAGATGCAACAGAAACTTTGCGGATTGGTCAATCCGTTCGCGAGATATGGCAGTTTTGAGGTAAGAAACGCTTGAGAAACTCCAAATTTTCGGAGTTCTGATGATCGAAACGATTAACTAGAACGGCCTAGGGGTAAACTACTCATACCGTTGTAATGGGGCGAGTTTCTACTTTCAGATGCAACAGAAACTTTGCGGATTGGTCAATCCGTTCGCGAGATATGGCAGTTTTGAGGTAAGAAACGCTTGAGAAACTCCAAATTTTCGCAGTTCTGATGCTCGAAACGATTAACTAGAACGGCCTAGGGGAAAACTACTTATACCGTTGTAATGGGGCTAGTTTCTACTTTCAGATGCAACAGAAACTTTGCGGATTGGTCAATCCGTTCGCGAGATATGGCAGTTTTGAGGTAAGAAACGCTTGAGAAACTCCAAATTTTCGCAGTTCTGATGCTCGAAACGAATAACTAGAACGGCCTAGGGGAAAACTACTCATACCGTTGTAACGGGGCGAGTTTCTACTTTCAGATGCAACAGAAACTTTGCGGATTGGTCAATCCGTTCGCGAGATATGGCAGTTTTGATGTAAGAAACGCTTGAGAAACTCCAAATTTTCGCAGTTCTGATGCTCGAAACGAATAACTAGAACGGCCTAGGGGTAAACTACTCATACCGTTGTAATGGGGCGAGTTTCCACTTTCAGATGCAACAGAAACTTTGCGGATTGGTCGATCCGATCGCGAGAAATGGCAGTTTTGAGGTAAGAAACGCTTGAGAAACTCCAAATTTTCGCAGTTCTGATGCTCGAAACGAATAACTAAAACGGCCTAGGGGAAAACTACTCATACCGTTGTAATGGGGCGAGTTTCTACTTTCAGATGCAACAGAAACTTTGCGGATTGGTCAATCCGTTCGCGAGATATGACAGTTTTGACGTAAGAAACGCTTGAGAAACTCCAAATTTTCGCAGTTCTGATGCTCGAAACGAATAACCAGAACGGCCTAGGGGAAAACTACTCATACCGTTGTAATGGGGCGAGTTTCTACTTTCAGATGCAACAGAAACTTTGCGGATTGGTCAATCCGTTCGCGAGATATGACAGTTTTGACGTAAGAAACGCTTGAGAAACTCCAAATTTTCGCAGTTCTGATGCTCGAAACGAATAACCAGAACGGCCTAGGGGAAAACTACTCATACCGTTGTAATGGGGCTAGTTTCTACATTCAGATGCAACAGAAACTTTGCGGATTGGTCAATCCGTTCGCGAGATATGACAGTTTTGAGGTAAGAAACGCTTGAAAAACTCCAAATTTTCGCAGTTCTGATGCTCGAAACGAATAACTAGAACGGCCTAGGGGAAAACTACTCATACCGTTGTAACGGGGCGAGTTTCTACTTTCAGATGCAACAGAAACTTTGCGGATTGGTCAATCCGTTCGCGAGATATGGCAGTTTTGATGTAAGAAACGCTTGAGAAACTCCAAATTTTCGGAGTTCTGATGATCGAAACGATTAACTAGAACGGCCTAGGGGTAAACTACTCATACCGTTGTAATGGGGCGAGTTTCTACTTTCAGATGCAACAGAAACTTTGCGGATTGGTCAATCCGTTCGCGAGATATGGCAGTTTTGAGGTAAGAAACGCTTGAGAAACTCCAAATTTTCGCAGTTCTGATGCTCGAAACGATTAACTAGAACGGCCTAGGGGAAAACTGCTCATACCGTTGTAATGGGGCTAGTTTCTACTTTCAGATGCAACAGAAACTTTGCGGATTGGTCAATCCGTTCGCGAGATATGACAGTTTTGACGTAAGAAACGCTTGAGAAACTCCAAATTTTCGCAGTTCTGATGCTCGAAACGAATAACTAGAACGGCCTAGGGGAAAACTACTCATACCGTTGTAACGGGGCGAGTTTCTACTTTCAGATGCAACAGAAACTTTGCGGATTGGTCAATCCGTTCGCGAGATATGGCAGTTTTGATGTAAGAAACGCTTGAGAAACTCCAAATTTTCGCAGTTCTGATGCTCGAAACGAATAACTAGAACGGGCTAGGGGTAAACTACTCATACCGTTGTAATGGGGCGAGTTTCTACTTTCAGATGCAACAGAAACTTTGCGGATTGGTCAATCCGTTCGCGAGATATGGCAGTTTTGAGGTAAGAAACGCTTGAGAAACTCCAAATTTTCGCAGTTCTGATGCTCGAAACGATTAACTAGAACGGCCTAGGGGAAAACTACTCATACCGTTGTAATGGGGCGAGTTTCTACTTTCAGATGCAACAGAAACTTTGCGGATTGGTCAATCCGTTCGCGAGATATGACAGTTTTGACGTAAGAAACGCTTGAGAAACTCCAAATTTTCGCAGTTCTGATGCTCGAAACGAATAACCAGAACGGCCTAGGGGAAAACTACTCATACCGTTGTAATGGGGCGAGTTTCTACTTTCAGATGCAACAGAAACTTTGCGGATTGGTCAATCCGTTCGCGAGATATGACAGTTTTGACGTAAGAAACGCTTGAGAAACTCCAAATTTTCGCAGTTCTGATGCTCGAAACGAATAACCAGAACGGCCTAGGGGAAAACTACTCATACCGTTGTAATGGGGCTAGTTTCTACATTCAGATGCAACAGAAACTTTGCGGATTGGTCAATCCGTTCGCGAGATATGACAGTTTTGAGGTAAGAAACGCTTGAAAAACTCCAAATTTTCGCAGTTCTGATGCTCGAAACGAATAACTAGAACGGCCTAGGGGAAAACTACTCATACCGTTGTAACGGGGCGAGTTTCTACTTTCAGATGCAACAGAAACTTTGCGGATTGGTCAATCCGTTCGCGAGATATGGCAGTTTTGATGTAAGAAACGCTTGAGAAACTCCAAATTTTCGCAGTTCTGATGCTCGAAACGAATAACTAGAACGGCCTAGGGGTAAACTACACATACCGTTGTAATGGGGCGAGTTTCTACTTTCAGATGCAACAGAAACTTTGCGGATTGGTCAATCCGTTCGCGAGATATGGCAGTTTTGAGGTAAGAAACGCTTGAGAAACTCCAAATTTTCGCAGTTCTGATGCTCGAAACGATTAACTAGAACGGCCTAGGGGAAAACTACTCATACCGTTGTAATGGGGCTAGTTTCTACTTTCAGATGCAACAGAAACTTTGCGGATTGGTCAATCCGTTCGCGAGATATGACAGTTTTGACGTAAGAAACGCTTGAGAAACTCCAAATTTTCGCAGTTCTGATGCTCGAAACGAATAACTAGAACGGCCTAGGGGAAAACTACTCATACCGTTGTAACGGGGCGAGTTTCTACTTTCAGATGCAACAGAAACTTTGCGGATTAGTCAATCCGTTCGCGAGATATGGCAGTTTTGATGTAAGAAACGCTTGAGAAACTCCAAATTTTCGCAGTTCTGATGCTCGAAACGAATAACTAGAACGGGCTAGGGGTAAACTACTCATACCGTTGTAATGGGGCGAGTTTCTACTTTCAGATGCAACAGAAACTTTGCGGATTGGTCAATCCGTTCGCGAGATATGGCAGTTTTGAGGTAAGAAACGCTTGAGAAACTCCAAATTTTCGCAGTTCTGATGCTCGAAACGATTAACTAGAACGGCCTAGGGGAAAACTACTCATACCGTTGTAATGGGGCGAGTTTCTACTTTCAGATGCAACAGAAACTTTGCGGATTGGTCAATCCGTTCGCGAGATATGGCAGTTTTGAGGTAAGAAACGCTTGAGAAACTCCAAATTTTCGCAGTTCTGATGATCGAAACGATTAACTAGAACGGCCTAGGGGTAAACTACTCATACCGTTGTAATGGGGCGAGTTTCTACTTTCAGATGCAACAGAAACTTTGCGGATTGGTCAATCCGTTCGCGAGATATGGCAGTTTTGAGGTAAGAAACGCTTGAGAAACTCCAAATTTTCGCAGTTCTGATGCTCGAAACGATTAACTAGAACGGCCTAGGGGAAAACTACTTATACCGTTGTAATGGGGCTAGTTTCTACTTTCAGATGCAACAGAAACTTTGCGGATTGGTCAATCCGTTCGCGAGATATGGCAGTTTTGAGGTAAGAAACGCTTGAGAAACTCCAAATTTTCGCAGTTCTGATGCTCGAAACGAATAACTAGAACGGCCTAGGGGAAAACTACTCATACCGTTGTAATGGGGCGAGTTTCTACTTTCAGATGCAACAGAAACTTTGCGGATTGGTCAATCCGTTCGCGAGATATGGCAGTTTTGATGTAAGAAACGCTTGAGAAACTCCAAATTTTCGCACTTCTGATGCTCGAAACGAATAACTAGAACGGCCTGGGGGAAAACTTGTCATACCGTTGTAATGGGGCGAGTTTCTACTTTCAGATGCAACAGAAACTTTGCGGATTGGTCAATCCGTTCGCGAGATATGGCAGTTTTGAGGTAAGAAACGCTTGAGAAACTCCAAATTTTCGCAGTTCTGATGCTCGAAACGATTAACTAGAACGGCCTAGGGGAAAACTACTTATACCGTTGTAATGGGGCTAGTTTCTACTTTCAGATGCAACAGAAACTTTGCGGATTGGTCAATCCGTTCGCGAGATATGGCAGTTTTGAGGTAAGAAACGCTTGAGAAACTCCAAATTTTCGCAGTTCTGATGCTCGAAACGAATAACTAGAACGGCCTAGGGGAAAACTACTCATACCGTTGTAATGGGGCGAGTTTCTACTTTCAGATGCAACAGAAACTTTGCGGATTGGTCAATCCGTTCGCGAGATATGGCAGTTTTGATGTAAGAAACGCTTGAGAAACTCCAAATTTTCGCACTTCTGATGCTCGAAACGAATAACTAGAACGGCCTGGGGGAAAACTTGTCATACCGTTGTAATGGGGCGAGTTTCTACTTTCAGATGCAACAGAAACTTTGCGGATTGGTCAATCCGTTCGCGAGATATGGCAGTTTTGATGTAAGAAACGCTTGAAAAACTCCAAATTTTCGCAGTTCTGATGCTCGAAACGAATTACCAGAACGGCCTAGGGGAAAACTACTCATACCGTTGTAATGGGGCGAGTTTCTACTTTCAGATGCAACAGAAACTTTGCGGATTGGTCAATCCGTTCGCGAGATATGACAGTTTTGACGTAAGAAACGCTTGAGAAACTCCAGATTTTCGCAGTTCTGATGCTCGAAACGAATAACTAGAACGGCCTAGGGGAAAACTACTCATACCGTTGTAACGGGGCGAGTTTCTACTTTCAGATGCAACAGAAACTTTGCGGATTGGTCAATCCGTTCGCGAGATATGGCAGTTTTGATGTAAGAAACGCTTGAGAAACTCCAAATTTTCGCAGTTCTGATGCTCGAAACGAATAACTAGAACGGCCTAGGGGTAAACTACTCATACCGTTGTAATGGGGCGAGTTTCTACTTTCAGATGCAACAGAAACTTTGCGGATTGGTCAATCCGATCGCGAGAAATGGCAGTTTTGAGGTAAGAAACGCTTGAGAAACTCCAAATTTTCGCAGTTCTGATGCTCGAAACGAATAACTAAAACGGCCTAGGGGAAAACTACTCATACCGTTGTAATGGGGCGAGTTTCTACTTTCAGATGCAACAGAAACTTTGCGGATTGGTCAATCCGTTCGCGAGATATGACAGTTTTGACGTAAGAAACGCTTGAGAAACTCCAAATTTTCGCAGTTCTGATGCTCGCAACGAATAACCAGAACGGCCTAGGGGAAAACTACTCATACCGTTGTAATGGGGCTAGTTTCTACATTCAGATGCAACAGAAACTTTGCGGATTGGTCAATCCGTTCGCGAGATATGGCAGTTTTGAGGTAAGAAACGCTTGAGAAACTCCAAATTTTCGCAGTTCTGATGCTCGAAACGAATAACTAGAACGGCCTAGGGGAAAACTACTCATACCGTTGTAATGGGGCGAGTTTCTACTTTCAGATGCAACAGAAACTTTGCGGATTGGTCAATCCGTTCGCGAGATTTGGCATTTTTGAGGTAAGAAACGCTTGAAAAACTCCAAATTTTCGCAGTTCTGATGCTCGAAACGAATAACTAAAGCCGCCTAGGGGAAAACTACTCATACCGTTGTAATGGGGCGAGTTTCTACTTTCAGATGCAACAGAAACTTTGCGGATTTGTCAATCCGTTCGCGAGATATGACAGTTTTGACGTAAGAAACGCTTGAGAAACTCCAAATTTTCGCAGTTCTGATGCTCGAAACGAATAACTAGAACGGCCTAGGGGAAAACTACTCATACCGTTGTAACGGGGCGAGTTTCTACTTTCAGATGCAACAGAAACTTTGCGGATTGGTCAATCCGTTCGCGAGATATGGCAGTTTTGATGTAAGAAACGCTTGAGAAACTCCAAATTTTCGCAGTTCTGATGCTCGAAACGAATAACTAGAACGGCCTAGGGGTAAACTACTCATACCGTTGTAATGGGGCGAGTTTCTACTTTCAGATGCAACAGAAACTTTGCGGATTGGTCAATCCCTTCGCGAGATATGGCAGTTTTGAGGTAAGAAACGCTTGAGAAACTCCAAATTTTCGCAGTTCTGATGCTCGAAACGATTAACTAGAACGGCCTAGGGGAAAACTACTTATACCGTTGTAATGGGGCTAGTTTCTACTTTCAGATGCAACAGAAACTTTGCGGATTGGTCAATCCGTTCGCGAGATATGGCAGTTTTGAGGTAAGAAACGCTTGAGAAACTCCAAATTTTCGCAGTTCTGATGATCGAAACGATTAACTAGAACGGCCTAGGGGTAAACTACTCATACCGTTGTAATGGGGCGAGTTTCTACTTTCAGATGCAACAGAAACTTTGCGGATTGGTCAATCCGTTCGCGAGATATGGCAGTTTTGAGGTAAGAAACGCTTGAGAAACTCCAAATTTTCGCAGTTCTGATGCTCGAAACGATTAACTAGAACGGCCTAGGGGAAAACTACTTATACCGTTGTAATGGGGCTAGTTTCTACTTTCAGATGCAACAGAAACTTTGCGGATTGGTCAATCCGTTCGCGAGATATGGCAGTTTTGAGGTAAGAAACGCTTGAGAAACTCCAAATTTTCGCAGTTCTGATGCTCGAAACGAATAACTAGAACGGCCTAGGGGAAAACTACTCATACCGTTGTAATGGGGCGAGTTTCTACTTTCAGATGCAACAGAAACTTTGCGGATTGGTCAATCCGTTCGCGAGATATGGCAGTTTTGATGTAAGAAACGCTTGAGAAACTCCAAATTTTCGCACTTCTGATGCTCGAAACGAATAACTAGAACGGCCTGGGGGAAAACTTGTCATACCGTTGTAATGGGGCGAGTTTCTACTTTCAGATGCAACAGAAACTTTGCGGATTGGTCAATCCGTTCGCGAGATATGGCAGTTTTGAGGTAAGAAACGCTTGAGAAACTCCAAATTTTCGCAGTTCTGATGCTCGAAACGATTAACTAGAACGGCCTAGGGGAAAACTACTTATACCGTTGTAATGGGGCTAGTTTCTACTTTCAGATGCAACAGAAACTTTGCGGATTGGTCAATCCGTTCGCGAGATATGGCAGTTTTGAGGTAAGAAACGCTTGAGAAACTCCAAATTTTCGCAGTTCTGATGCTCGAAACGAATAACTAGAACGGCCTAGGGGAAAACTACTCATACCGTTGTAATGGGGCGAGTTTCTACTTTCAGATGCAACAGAAACTTTGCGGATTGGTCAATCCGTTCGCGAGATATGGCAGTTTTGATGTAAGAAACGCTTGAGAAACTCCAAATTTTCGCACTTCTGATGCTCGAAACGAATAACTAGAACGGCCTGGGGGAAAACTTGTCATACCGTTGTAATGGGGCGAGTTTCTACTTTCAGATGCAACAGAAACTTTGCGGATTGGTCAATCCGTTCGCGAGATATGGCAGTTTTGATGTAAGAAACGCTTGAAAAACTCCAAATTTTCGCAGTTCTGATGCTCGAAACGAATTACCAGAACGGCCTAGGGGAAAACTACTCATACCGTTGTAATGGGGCGAGTTTCTACTTTCAGATGCAACAGAAACTTTGCGGATTGGTCAATCCGTTCGCGAGATATGACAGTTTTGACGTAAGAAACGCTTGAGAAACTCCAGATTTTCGCAGTTCTGATGCTCGAAACGAATAACTAGAACGGCCTAGGGGAAAACTACTCATACCGTTGTAACGGGGCGAGTTTCTACTTTCAGATGCAACAGAAACTTTGCGGATTGGTCAATCCGTTCGCGAGATATGGCAGTTTTGATGTAAGAAACGCTTGAGAAACTCCAAATTTTCGCAGTTCTGATGCTCGAAACGAATAACTAGAACGGCCTAGGGGTAAACTACTCATACCGTTGTAATGGGGCGAGTTTCTACTTTCAGATGCAACAGAAACTTTGCGGATTGGTCAATCCGATCGCGAGAAATGGCAGTTTTGAGGTAAGAAACGCTTGAGAAACTCCAAATTTTCGCAGTTCTGATGCTCGAAACGAATAACTAAAACGGCCTAGGGGAAAACTACTCATACCGTTGTAATGGGGCGAGTTTCTACTTTCAGATGCAACAGAAACTTTGCGGATTGGTCAATCCGTTCGCGAGATATGACAGTTTTGACGTAAGAAACGCTTGAGAAACTCCAAATTTTCGCAGTTCTGATGCTCGCAACGAATAACCAGAACGGCCTAGGGGAAAACTACTCATACCGTTGTAATGGGGCTAGTTTCTACATTCAGATGCAACAGAAACTTTGCGGATTGGTCAATCCGTTCGCGAGATATGGCAGTTTTGAGGTAAGAAACGCTTGAGAAACTCCAAATTTTCGCAGTTCTGATGCTCGAAACGAATAACTAGAACGGCCTAGGGGAAAACTACTCATACCGTTGTAATGGGGCGAGTTTCTACTTTCAGATGCAACAGAAACTTTGCGGATTGGTCAATCCGTTCGCGAGATTTGGCATTTTTGAGGTAAGAAACGCTTGAAAAACTCCAAATTTTCGCAGTTCTGATGCTCGAAACGAATAACTAAAGCCGCCTAGGGGAAAACTACTCATACCGTTGTAATGGGGCGAGTTTCTACTTTCAGATGCAACAGAAACTTTGCGGATTTGTCAATCCGTTCGCGAGATATGACAGTTTTGACGTAAGAAACGCTTGAGAAACTCCAAATTTTCGCAGTTCTGATGCTCGAAACGAATAACTAGAACGGCCTAGGGGAAAACTACTCATACCGTTGTAACGGGGCGAGTTTCTACTTTCAGATGCAACAGAAACTTTGCGGATTGGTCAATCCGTTCGCGAGATATGGCAGTTTTGATGTAAGAAACGCTTGAGAAACTCCAAATTTTCGCAGTTCTGATGCTCGAAACGAATAACTAGAACGGCCTAGGGGTAAACTACTCATACCGTTGTAATGGGGCGAGTTTCTACTTTCAGATGCAACAGAAACTTTGCGGATTGGTCAATCCCTTCGCGAGATATGGCAGTTTTGAGGTAAGAAACGCTTGAGAAACTCCAAATTTTCGCAGTTCTGATGCTCGAAACGATTAACTAGAACGGCCTAGGGGAAAACTACTTATACCGTTGTAATGGGGCTAGTTTCTACTTTCAGATGCAACAGAAACTTTGCGGATTGGTCAATCCGTTCGCGAGATATGGCAGTTTTGAGGTAAGAAACGCTTGAGAAACTCCAAATTTTCGCAGTTCTGATGATCGAAACGATTAACTAGAACGGCCTAGGGGTAAACTACTCATACCGTTGTAATGGGGCGAGTTTCTACTTTCAGATGCAACAGAAACTTTGCGGATTGGTCAATCCCTTCGCGAGATATGGCAGTTTTGAGGTAAGAAACGCTTGAGAAACTCCAAATTTTCGCAGTTCTGATGCTCGAAACGATTAACTAGAACGGCCTAGGGGAAAACTACTTATACCGTTGTAATGGGGCTAGTTTCTACTTTCAGATGCAACAGAAACTTTGCGGATTGGTCAATCCGTTCGCGAGATATGGCAGTTTTGAGGTAAGAAACGCTTGAGAAACTCCAAATTTTCGCAGTTCTGATGATCGAAACGATTAACTAGAACGGCCTAGGGGTAAACTACTCATACCGTTGTAATGGGGCGAGTTTCTACTTTCAGATGCAACAGAAACTTTGCGGATTGGTCAATCCGTTCGCGAGATATGGCAGTTTTGAGGTAAGAAACGCTTGAGAAACTCCAAATTTTCGCAGTTCTGATGCTCGAAACGATTAACTAGAACGGCCTAGGGGAAAACTACTTATACCGTTGTAATGGGGCTAGTTTCTACTTTCAGATGCAACAGAAACTTTGCGGATTGGTCAATCCGTTCGCGAGATATGGCAGTTTTGAGGTAAGAAACGCTTGAGAAACTCCAAATTTTGGCAGTTCTGATGCTCGAAACGAATAACTAGAACGGCCTAGGGGAAAACTACTCATACCGTTGTAATGGGGCGAGTTTCTACTTTCAGATGCAACAGAAACTTTGCGGATTGGTCAATCCGTTCGCGAGATATGGCAGTTTTGATGTAAGAAACGCTTGAGAAACTCCAAATTTTCGCAGTTCTGATGCTCGAAACGAATAACTAGAACGGCCTGGGGGAAAACTTGTCATACCGTTGTAATGGGGCGAGTTTCTACTTTCAGATGCAACAGAAACTTTGCGGATTGGTCAATCCGTTCGCGAGATATGGCAGTTTTGAGGTAAGAAACGCTTGAGAAACTCCAAATTTTCGCAGTTCTGATGCTCGAAACGATTAACTAGAACGGCCTAGGGGAAAACTACTTATACCGTTGTAATGGGGCTAGTTTCTACTTTCAGATGCAACAGAAACTTTGCGGATTGGTCAATCCGTTCGCGAGATATGGCAGTTTTGAGGTAAGAAACGCTTGAGAAACTCCAAATTTTCGCAGTTCTGATGCTCGAAACGAATAACTAGAACGGCCTAGGGGAAAACTACTCATACCGTTGTAATGGGGCGAGTTTCTACTTTCAGATGCAACAGAAACTTTGCGGATTGGTCAATCCGTTCGCGAGATATGGCAGTTTTGATGTAAGAAACGCTTGAGAAACTCCAAATTTTCGCACTTCTGATGCTCGAAACGAATAACTAGAACGGCCTGGGGGAAAACTTGTCATACCGTTGTAATGGGGCGAGTTTCTACTTTCAGATGCAACAGAAACTTTGCGGATTGGTCAATCCGTTCGCGAGATATGGCAGTTTTGATGTAAGAAACGCTTGAAAAACTCCAAATTTTCGCAGTTCTGATGCTCGAAACGAATTACCAGAACGGCCTAGGGGAAAACTACTCATACCGTTGTAATGGGGCGAGTTTCTACTTTCAGATGCAACAGAAACTTTGCGGATTGGTCAATCCGTTCGCGAGATATGACAGTTTTGACGTAAGAAACGCTTGAGAAACTCCAGATTTTCGCAGTTCTGATGCTCGAAACGAATAACTAGAACGGCCTAGGGGAAAACTACTCATACCGTTGTAACGGGGCGAGTTTCTACTTTCAGATGCAACAGAAACTTTGCGGATTGGTCAATCCGTTCGCGAGATATGGCAGTTTTGATGTAAGAAACGCTTGAGAAACTCCAAATTTTCGCAGTTCTGATGCTCGAAACGAATAACTAGAACGGCCTAGGGGTAAACTACTCATACCGTTGTAATGGGGCGAGTTTCTACTTTCAGATGCAACAGAAACTTTGCGGATTGGTCAATCCGATCGCGAGAAATGGCAGTTTTGAGGTAAGAAACGCTTGAGAAACTCCAAATTTTCGCAGTTCTGATGCTCGAAACGAATAACTAAAACGGCCTAGGGGAAAACTACTCATACCGTTGTAATGGGGCGAGTTTCTACTTTCAGATGCAACAGAAACTTTGCGGATTGGTCAATCCGTTCGCGAGATATGACAGTTTTGACGTAAGAAACGCTTGAGAAACTCCAAATTTTCGCAGTTCTGATGCTCGCAACGAATAACCAGAACGGCCTAGGGGAAAACTACTCATACCGTTGTAATGGGGCTAGTTTCTACATTCAGATGCAACAGAAACTTTGCGGATTGGTCAATCCGTTCGCGAGATATGGCAGTTTTGAGGTAAGAAACGCTTGAGAAACTCCAAATTTTCGCAGTTCTGATGCTCGAAACGAATAACTAGAACGGCCTAGGGGAAAACTACTCATACCGTTGTAATGGGGCGAGTTTCTACTTTCAGATGCAACAGAAACTTTGCGGATTGGTCAATCCGTTCGCGAGATTTGGCATTTTTGAGGTAAGAAACGCTTGAAAAACTCCAAATTTTCGCAGTTCTGATGCTCGAAACGAATAACTAAAGCCGCCTAGGGGAAAACTACTCATACCGTTGTAATGGGGCGAGTTTCTACTTTCAGATGCAACAGAAACTTTGCGGATTTGTCAATCCGTTCGCGAGATATGACAGTTTTGACGTAAGAAACGCTTGAGAAACTCCAAATTTTCGCAGTTCTGATGCTCGAAACGAATAACTAGAACGGCCTAGGGGAAAACTACTCATACCGTTGTAACGGGGCGAGTTTCTACTTTCAGATGCAACAGAAACTTTGCGGATTGGTCAATCCGTTCGCGAGATATGGCAGTTTTGATGTAAGAAACGCTTGAGAAACTCCAAATTTTCGCAGTTCTGATGCTCGAAACGAATAACTAGAACGGCCTAGGGGTAAACTACTCATACCGTTGTAATGGGGCGAGTTTCTACTTTCAGATGCAACAGAAACTTTGCGGATTGGTCAATCCCTTCGCGAGATATGGCAGTTTTGAGGTAAGAAACGCTTGAGAAACTCCAAATTTTCGCAGTTCTGATGCTCGAAACGATTAACTAGAACGGCCTAGGGGAAAACTACTTATACCGTTGTAATGGGGCTAGTTTCTACTTTCAGATGCAACAGAAACTTTGCGGATTGGTCAATCCGTTCGCGAGATATGGCAGTTTTGAGGTAAGAAACGCTTGAGAAACTCCAAATTTTCGCAGTTCTGATGATCGAAACGATTAACTAGAACGGCCTAGGGGTAAACTACTCATACCGTTGTAATGGGGCGAGTTTCTACTTTCAGATGCAACAGAAACTTTGCGGATTGGTCAATCCGTTCGCGAGATATGGCAGTTTTGAGGTAAGAAACGCTTGAGAAACTCCAAATTTTCGCAGTTCTGATGCTCGAAACGATTAACTAGAACGGCCTAGGGGAAAACTGCTCATACCGTTGTAATGGGGCTAGTTTCTACTTTCAGATGCAACAGAAACTTTGCGGATAGGTCAATCCGTTCGCGAGATATGACAGTTTTGACGTAAGAAACGCTTGAGAAACTCCAAATTTTCGCAGTTCTGATGCTCGAAACGAATAACTAGAACGGCCTAGGGGAAAACTACTCATACCGTTGTAACGGGGCGAGTTTCTACTTTCAGATGCAACAGAAACTTTGCGGATTGGTCAATCCGTTCGCGAGATATGGCAGTTTTGATGTAAGAAACGCTTGAGAAACTCCAAATTTTCGCAGTTCTGATGCTCGAAACGAATAACTAGAACGGGCTAGGGGTAAACTACTCATACCGTTGTAATGGGGCGAGTTTCTACTTTCAGATGCAACAGAAACTTTGCGGATTGGTCAATCCGTTCGCGAGATATGGCAGTTTTGAGGTAAGAAACGCTTGAGAAACTCCAAATTTTCGCAGTTCTGATGCTCGAAACGATTAACTAGAACGGCCTAGGGGAAAACTACTCATACCGTTGTAATGGGGCGAGTTTCTACTTTCAGATGCAACAGAAACTTTGCGGATTGGTCAATCCGTTCGCGAGATATGACAGTTTTGACGTAAGAAACGCTTGAGAAACTCCAAATTTTCGCAGTTCTGATGCTCGAAACGAATAACCAGAACGGCCTAGGGGAAAACTACTCATACCGTTGTAATGGGGCGAGTTTCTACTTTCAGATGCAACAGAAACTTTGCGGATTGGTCAATCCGTTCGCGAGATATGACAGTTTTGACGTAAGAAACGCTTGAGAAACTCCAAATTTTCGCAGTTCTGATGCTCGAAACGAATAACCAGAACGGCCTAGGGGAAAACTACTCATACCGTTGTAATGGGGCTAGTTTCTACATTCAGATGCAACAGAAACTTTGCGGATTGGTCAATCCGTTCGCGAGATATGACAGTTTTGAGGTAAGAAACGCTTGAAAAACTCCAAATTTTCGCAGTTCTGATGCTCGAAACGAATAACTAGAACGGCCTAGGGGAAAACTACTCATACCGTTGTAACGGGGCGAGTTTCTACTTTCAGATGCAACAGAAACTTTGCGGATTGGTCAATCCGTTCGCGAGATATGGCAGTTTTGATGTAAGAAACGCTTGAGAAACTCCAAATTTTCGCAGTTCTGATGCTCGAAACGAATAACTAGAACGGCCTAGGGGTAAACTACTCATACCGTTGTAATGGGGCGAGTTTCTACTTTCAGATGCAACAGAAACTTTGCGGATTGGTCAATCCGTTCGCGAGATATGGCAGTTTTGAGGTAAGAAACGCTTGAGAAACTCCAAATTTTCGCAGTTCTGATGCTCGAAACGATTAACTAGAACGGCCTAGGGGAAAACTACTCATACCGTTGTAATGGGGCTAGTTTCTACTTTCAGATGCAACAGAAACTTTGCGGATTGGTCAATCCGTTCGCGAGATATGACAGTTTTGACGTAAGAAACGCTTGAGAAACTCCAAATTTTCGCAGTTCTGATGCTCGAAACGAATAACTAGAACGGCCTAGGGGAAAACTACTCATACCGTTGTAACGGGGCGAGTTTCTACTTTCAGATGCAACAGAAACTTTGCGGATTGGTCAATCCGTTCGCGAGATATGGCAGTTTTGATGTAAGAAACGCTTGAGAAACTCCAAATTTTCGCAGTTCTGATGCTCGAAACGAATAACTAGAACGGGCTAGGGGTAAACTACTCATACCGTTGTAATGGGGCGAGTTTCTACTTTCAGATGCAACAGAAACTTTGCGGATTGGTCAATCCGTTCGCGAGATATGGCAGTTTTGAGGTAAGAAACGCTTGAGAAACTCCAAATTTTCGCAGTTCTGATGCTCGAAACGATTAACTAGAACGGCCTAGGGGAAAACTACTCATACCGTTGTAATGGGGCGAGTTTCTACTTTCAGATGCAACAGAAACTTTGCGGATTGGTCAATCCGTTCGCGAGATATGGCAGTTTTGAGGTAAGAAACGCTTGAGAAACTCCAAATTTTCGCAGTTCTGATGATCGAAACGATTAACTAGAACGGCCTAGGGGTAAACTACTCATACCGTTGTAATGGGGCGAGTTTCTACTTTCAGATGCAACAGAAACTTTGCGGATTGGTCAATCCGTTCGCGAGATATGGCAGTTTTGAGGTAAGAAACGCTTGAGAAACTCCAAATTTTCGCAGTTCTGATGCTCGAAACGATTAACTAGAACGGCCTAGGGGAAAACTACTTATACCGTTGTAATGGGGCTAGTTTCTACTTTCAGATGCAACAGAAACTTTGCGGATTGGTCAATCCGTTCGCGAGATATGGCAGTTTTGAGGTAAGAAACGCTTGAGAAACTCCAAATTTTCGCAGTTCTGATGCTCGAAACGAATAACTAGAACGGCCTAGGGGAAAACTACTCATACCGTTGTAATGGGGCGAGTTTCTACTTTCAGATGCAACAGAAACTTTGCGGATTGGTCAATCCGTTCGCGAGATATGGCAGTTTTGATGTAAGAAACGCTTGAGAAACTCCAAATTTTCGCACTTCTGATGCTCGAAACGAATAACTAGAACGGCCTGGGGGAAAACTTGTCATACCGTTGTAATGGGGCGAGTTTCTACTTTCAGATGCAACAGAAACTTTGCGGATTGGTCAATCCGTTCGCGAGATATGGCAGTTTTGAGGTAAGAAACGCTTGAGAAACTCCAAATTTTCGCAGTTCTGATGCTCGAAACGATTAACTAGAACGGCCTAGGGGAAAACTACTTATACCGTTGTAATGGGGCTAGTTTCTACTTTCAGATGCAACAGAAACTTTGCGGATTGGTCAATCCGTTCGCGAGATATGGCAGTTTTGAGGTAAGAAACGCTTGAGAAACTCCAAATTTTCGCAGTTCTGATGCTCGAAACGAATAACTAGAACGGCCTAGGGGAAAACTACTCATACCGTTGTAATGGGGCGAGTTTCTACTTTCAGATGCAACAGAAACTTTGCGGATTGGTCAATCCGTTCGCGAGATATGGCAGTTTTGATGTAAGAAACGCTTGAGAAACTCCAAATTTTCGCACTTCTGATGCTCGAAACGAATAACTAGAACGGCCTGGGGGAAAACTTGTCATACCGTTGTAATGGGGCGAGTTTCTACTTTCAGATGCAACAGAAACTTTGCGGATTGGTCAATCCGTTCGCGAGATATGGCAGTTTTGATGTAAGAAACGCTTGAAAAACTCCAAATTTTCGCAGTTCTGATGCTCGAAACGAATTACCAGAACGGCCTAGGGGAAAACTACTCATACCGTTGTAATGGGGCGAGTTTCTACTTTCAGATGCAACAGAAACTTTGCGGATTGGTCAATCCGTTCGCGAGATATGACAGTTTTGACGTAAGAAACGCTTGAGAAACTCCAGATTTTCGCAGTTCTGATGCTCGAAACGAATAACTAGAACGGCCTAGGGGAAAACTACTCATACCGTTGTAACGGGGCGAGTTTCTACTTTCAGATGCAACAGAAACTTTGCGGATTGGTCAATCCGTTCGCGAGATATGGCAGTTTTGATGTAAGAAACGCTTGAGAAACTCCAAATTTTCGCAGTTCTGATGCTCGAAACGATTAACTAGAACGGCCTAGGGGAAAACTACTCATACCGTTGTAATGGGGCTAGTTTCTACTTTCAGATGCAACAGAAACTTTGCGGATTGGTCAATCCGTTCGCGAGATATGACAGTTTTGACGTAAGAAACGCTTGAGAAACTCCAAATTTTCGCAGTTCTGATGCTCGAAACGAATAACTAGAACGGCCTAGGGGAAAACTACTCATACCGTTGTAACGGGGCGAGTTTCTACTTTCAGATGCAACAGAAACTTTGCGGATTAGTCAATCCGTTCGCGAGATATGGCAGTTTTGATGTAAGAAACGCTTGAGAAACTCCAAATTTTCGCAGTTCTGATGCTCGAAACGAATAACTAGAACGGGCTAGGGGTAAACTACTCATACCGTTGTAATGGGGCGAGTTTCTACTTTCAGATGCAACAGAAACTTTGCGGATTGGTCAATCCGTTCGCGAGATATGGCAGTTTTGAGGTAAGAAACGCTTGAGAAACTCCAAATTTTCGCAGTTCTGATGCTCGAAACGATTAACTAGAACGGCCTAGGGGAAAACTACTCATACCGTTGTAATGGGGCGAGTTTCTACTTTCAGATGCAACAGAAACTTTGCGGATTGGTCAATCCGTTCGCGAGATATGGCAGTTTTGAGGTAAGAAGCGCTTGAGAAACTCCAAATTTTCGCAGTTCTGATGATCGAAACGATTAACTAGAACGGCCTAGGGGTAAACTACTCATACCGTTGTAATGGGGCGAGTTTCTACTTTCAGATGCAACAGAAACTTTGCGGATTGGTCAATCCGTTCGCGAGATATGGCAGTTTTGAGGTAAGAAACGCTTGAGAAACTCCAAATTTTCGCAGTTCTGATGCTCGAAACGATTAACTAGAACGGCCTAGGGGAAAACTACTTATACCGTTGTAATGGGGCTAGTTTCTACTTTCAGATGCAACAGAAACTTTGCGGATTGGTCAATCCGTTCGCGAGATATGGCAGTTTTGAGGTAAGAAACGCTTGAGAAACTCCAAATTTTCGCAGTTCTGATGCTCGAAACGAATAACTAGAACGGCCTAGGGGAAAACTACTCATACCGTTGTAATGGGGCGAGTTTCTACTTTCAGATGCAACAGAAACTTTGCGGATTGGTCAATCCGTTCGCGAGATATGGCAGTTTTGATGTAAGAAACGCTTGAGAAACTCCAAATTTTCGCACTTCTGATGCTCGAAACGAATAACTAGAACGGCCTGGGGGAAAACTTGTCATACCGTTGTAATGGGGCGAGTTTCTACTTTCAGATGCAACAGAAACTTTGCGGATTGGTCAATCCGTTCGCGAGATATGGCAGTTTTGAGGTAAGAAACGCTTGAGAAACTCCAAATTTTCGCAGTTCTGATGCTCGAAACGATTAACTAGAACGGCCTAGGGGAAAACTACTTATACCGTTGTAATGGGGCTAGTTTCTACTTTCAGATGCAACAGAAACTTTGCGGATTGGTCAATCCGTTCGCGAGATATGGCAGTTTTGAGGTAAGAAACGCTTGAGAAACTCCAAATTTTCGCAGTTCTGATGCTCGAAACGAATAACTAGAACGGCCTAGGGGAAAACTACTCATACCGTTGTAATGGGGCGAGTTTCTACTTTCAGATGCAACAGAAACTTTGCGGATTGGTCAATCCGTTCGCGAGATATGGCAGTTTTGATGTAAGAAACGCTTGAGAAACTCCAAATTTTCGCACTTCTGATGCTCGAAACGAATAACTAGAACGGCCTGGGGGAAAACTTGTCATACCGTTGTAATGGGGCGAGTTTCTACTTTCAGATGCAACAGAAACTTTGCGGATTGGTCAATCCGTTCGCGAGATATGGCAGTTTTGATGTAAGAAACGCTTGAAAAACTCCAAATTTTCGCAGTTCTGATGCTCGAAACGAATTACCAGAACGGCCTAGGGGAAAACTACTCATACCGTTGTAATGGGGCGAGTTTCTACTTTCAGATGCAACAGAAACTTTGCGGATTGGTCAATCCGTTCGCGAGATATGACAGTTTTGACGTAAGAAACGCTTGAGAAACTCCAGATTTTCGCAGTTCTGATGCTCGAAACGAATAACTAGAACGGCCTAGGGGAAAACTACTCATACCGTTGTAACGGGGCGAGTTTCTACTTTCAGATGCAACAGAAACTTTGCGGATTGGTCAATCCGTTCGCGAGATATGGCAGTTTTGATGTAAGAAACGCTTGAGAAACTCCAAATTTTCGCAGTTCTGATGCTCGAAACGAATAACTAGAACGGCCTAGGGGTAAACTACTCATACCGTTGTAATGGGGCGAGTTTCTACTTTCAGATGCAACAGAAACTTTGCGGATTGGTCAATCCGATCGCGAGAAATGGCAGTTTTGAGGTAAGAAACGCTTGAGAAACTCCAAATTTTCGCAGTTCTGATGCTCGAAACGAATAACTAAAACGGCCTAGGGGAAAACTACTCATACCGTTGTAATGGGGCGAGTTTCTACTTTCAGATGCAACAGAAACTTTGCGGATTGGTCAATCCGTTCGCGAGATATGACAGTTTTGACGTAAGAAACGCTTGAGAAACTCCAAATTTTCGCAGTTCTGATGCTCGCAACGAATAACCAGAACGGCCTAGGGGAAAACTACTCATACCGTTGTAATGGGGCTAGTTTCTACATTCAGATGCAACAGAAACTTTGCGGATTGGTCAATCCGTTCGCGAGATATGGCAGTTTTGAGGTAAGAAACGCTTGAGAAACTCCAAATTTTCGCAGTTCTGATGCTCGAAACGAATAACTAGAACGGCCTAGGGGAAAACTACTCATACCGTTGTAATGGGGCGAGTTTCTACTTTCAGATGCAACAGAAACTTTGCGGATTGGTCAATCCGTTCGCGAGATTTGGCATTTTTGAGGTAAGAAACGCTTGAAAAACTCCAAATTTTCGCAGTTCTGATGCTCGAAACGAATAACTAAAGCCGCCTAGGGGAAAACTACTCATACCGTTGTAATGGGGCGAGTTTCTACTTTCAGATGCAACAGAAACTTTGCGGATTTGTCAATCCGTTCGCGAGATATGACAGTTTTGACGTAAGAAACGCTTGAGAAACTCCAAATTTTCGCAGTTCTGATGCTCGAAACGAATAACTAGAACGGCCTAGGGGAAAACTACTCATACCGTTGTAACGGGGCGAGTTTCTACTTTCAGATGCAACAGAAACTTTGCGGATTGGTCAATCCGTTCGCGAGATATGGCAGTTTTGATGTAAGAAACGCTTGAGAAACTCCAAATTTTCGCAGTTCTGATGCTCGAAACGAATAACTAGAACGGCCTAGGGGTAAACTACTCATACCGTTGTAATGGGGCGAGTTTCTACTTTCAGATGCAACAGAAACTTTGCGGATTGGTCAATCCCTTCGCGAGATATGGCAGGTTTGAGGTAAGAAACGCTTGAGAAACTCCAAATTTTCGCAGTTCTGATGCTCGAAACGATTAACTAGAACGGCCTAGGGGAAAACTACTTATACCGTTGTAATGGGGCTAGTTTCTACTTTCAGATGCAACAGAAACTTTGCGGATTGGTCAATCCGTTCGCGAGATATGGCAGTTTTGAGGTAAGAAACGCTTGAGAAACTCCAAATTTTCGCAGTTCTGATGCTCGAAACGAATAACCAGAACGGCCTAGGGGAAAACTACTCATACCGTTGTAATGGGGCTAGTTTCTACATTCAGATGCAACAGAAACTTTGCGGATTGGTCAATCCGTTCGCGAGATATGGCAGTTTTGAGGTAAGAAACGCTTGAGAAACTCCAAATTTTCGCAGTTCTGATGCTCGAAACGAATAACCAGAACGGCCTAGGGGTAAACTACTCATACCGTTGTAATGGGGCGAGTTTCTACTTTCAGATGCAACAGAAACTTTGCGGATTGGTCAATCCGTTCGCGAGATATGGCAGTTTTGAGGTAAGAAACGCTTGAGAAACTCCAAATTTTCGCAGTTCTGATGCTCGAAACGATTAACTAGAACGGCCTAGGGGAAAACTACTTATACCGTTGTAATGGGGCTAGTTTCTACTTTCAGATGCAACAGAAACTTTGCGGATTGGTCAATCCGTTCGCGAGATATGGCAGTTTTGAGGTAAGAAACGCTTGAGAAACTCCAAATTTTCGCAGTTCTGATGCTCGAAACGAATAACTAGAACGGCCTAGGGGAAAACTACTCATACCGTTGTAACGGGGCGAGTTTCTACTTTCAGATGCAACAGAAACTTTGCGGATTGGTCAATCCGTTCGCGAGATATGGCAGTTTTGATGTAAGAAACGCTTGAGAAACTCCAAATTTTCGCAGTTCTGATGCTCGAAACGAATAACTAGAACGGCCTAGGGGTAAACTACTCATACCGTTGTAATGGGGCGAGTTTCCACTTTCAGATGCAACAGAAACTTTGCGGATTGGTCGATCCGATCGCGAGAAATGGCAGTTTTGAGGTAAGAAACGCTTGAGAAACTCCAAATTTTCGCAGTTCTGATGCTCGAAACGAATAACTAAAACGGCCTAGGGGAAAACTACTCATACCGTTGTAATGGGGCGAGTTTCTACTTTCAGATGCAACAGAAACTTTGCGGATTGGTCAATCCGTTCGCGAGATATGACAGTTTTGACGTAAGAAACGCTTGAGAAACTCCAAATTTTCGCAGTTCTGATGCTCGAAACGAATAACCAGAACGGCCTAGGGGAAAACTACTCATACCGTTGTAATGGGGCGAGTTTCTACTTTCAGATGCAACAGAAACTTTGCGGATTGGTCAATCCGTTCGCGAGATATGACAGTTTTGACGTAAGAAACGCTTGAGAAACTCCAAATTTTCGCAGTTCTGATGCTCGAAACGAATAACCAGAACGGCCTAGGGGAAAACTACTCATACCGTTGTAATGGGGCTAGTTTCTACATTCAGATGCAACAGAAACTTTGCGGATTGGTCAATCCGTTCGCGAGATATGACAGTTTTGAGGTAAGAAACGCTTGAAAAACTCCAAATTTTCGCAGTTCTGATGCTCGAAACGAATAACTAGAACGGCCTAGGGGAAAACTACTCATACCGTTGTAACGGGGCGAGTTTCTACTTTCAGATGCAACAGAAACTTTGCGGATTGGTCAATCCGTTCGCGAGATATGGCAGTTTTGAGGTAAGAAACGCTTGAGAAACTCCAAATTTTCGCAGTTCTGATGCTCGAAACGAATAACTAGAACGGCCTAGGGGAAAACTACTCATACCGTTGTAACGGGGCGAGTTTCTACTTTCAGATGCAACAGAAACTTTGCGGATTGGTCAATCCGTTCGCGAGATATGGCAGTTTTGATGTAAGAAACGCTTGAGAAACTCCAAATTTTCGCAGTTCTGATGCTCGAAACGAATAACTAGAACGGCCTAGGGGTAAACTACTCATACCGTTGTAATGGGGCGAGTTTCCACTTTCAGATGCAACAGAAACTTTGCGGATTGGTCGATCCGATCGCGAGAAATGGCAGTTTTGAGGTAAGAAACGCTTGAGAAACTCCAAATTTTCGCAGTTCTGATGCTCGAAACGAATAACTAAAACGGCCTAGGGGAAAACTACTCATACCGTTGTAATGGGGCGAGTTTCTACTTTCAGATGCAACAGAAACTTTGCGGATTGGTCAATCCGTTCGCGAGATATGACAGTTTTGACGTAAGAAACGCTTGAGAAACTCCAAATTTTCGCAGTTCTGATGCTCGAAACGAATAACCAGAACGGCCTAGGGGAAAACTACTCATACCGTTGTAATGGGGCGAGTTTCTACTTTCAGATGCAACAGAAACTTTGCGGATTGGTCAATCCGTTCGCGAGATATGACAGTTTTGACGTAAGAAACGCTTGAGAAACTCCAAATTTTCGCAGTTCTGATGCTCGAAACGAATAACCAGAACGGCCTAGGGGAAAACTACTCATACCGTTGTAATGGGCTAGTTTCTACATTCAGATGCAACAGAAACTTTGCGGATTGGTCAATCCGTTCGCGAGATATGACAGTTTTGAGGTAAGAAACGCTTGAAAAACTCCAAATTTTCGCAGTTCTGATGCTCGAAACGAATAACTAGAACGGCCTAGGGGAAAACTACTCATACCGTTGTAACGGGGCGAGTTTCTACTTTCAGATGCAACAGAAACTTTGCGGATTGGTCAATCCGTTCGCGAGATATGGCAGTTTTGATGTAAGAAACGCTTGAGAAACTCCAAATTTTCGCAGTTCTGATGCTCGAAACGAATAACTAGAACGGCCTAGGGGTAAACTACTCATACCGTTGTAATGGGGCGAGTTTCTACTTTCAGATGCAACAGAAACTTTGCGGATTGGTCAATCCGTTCGCGAGATATGGCAGTTTTGAGGTAAGAAACGCTTGAGAAACTCCAAATTTTCGCAGTTCTGATGCTCGAAACGATTAACTAGAACGGCCTAGGGGAAAACTGCTCATACCGTTGTAATGGGGCTAGTTTCTACTTTCAGATGCAACAGAAACTTTGCGGATTGGTCAATCCGTTCGCGAGATATGACAGTTTTGACGTAAGAAACGCTTGAGAAACTCCAAATTTTCGCAGTTCTGATGCTCGAAACGAATAACTAGAACGGCCTAGGGGAAAACTACTCATACCGTTGTAACGGGGCGAGTTTCTACTTTCAGATGCAACAGAAACTTTGCGGATTGGTCAATCCGTTCGCGAGATATGGCAGTTTTGATGTAAGAAACGCTTGAGAAACTCCAAATTTTCGCAGTTCTGATGCTCGAAACGAATAACTAGAACGGGCTAGGGGTAAACTACTCATACCGTTGTAATGGGGCGAGTTTCTACTTTCAGATGCAACAGAAACTTTGCGGATTGGTCAATCCGTTCGCGAGATATGGCAGTTTTGAGGTAAGAAACGCTTGAGAAACTCCAAATTTTCGCAGTTCTGATGCTCGAAACGATTAACTAGAACGGCCTAGGGGAAAACTACTCATACCGTTGTAATGGGGCGAGTTTCTACTTTCAGATGCAACAGAAACTTTGCGGATTGGTCAATCCGTTCGCGAGATATGGCAGTTTTGAGGTAAGAAACGCTTGAGAAACTCCAAATTTTCGCAGTTCTGATGATCGAAACGATTAACTAGAACGGCCTAGGGGTAAACTACTCATACCGTTGTAATGGGGCGAGTTTCTACTTTCAGATGCAATAGAAACTTTGCGGATTGGTCAATCCGTTCGCGAGATATGGCAGTTTTGAGGTAAGAAACGCTTGAGAAACTCCAAATTTTCGCAGTTCTGATGCTCGAAACGATTAACTAGAACGGCCTAGGGAAAACTACTTATACCGTTGTAATGGGGCTAGTTTCTACTTTCAGATGCAACAGAAACTTTGCGGATTGGTCAATCCGTTCGCGAGATATGGCAGTTTTGAGGTAAGAAACGCTTGAGAAACTCCAAATTTTCGCAGTTCTGATGCTCGAAACGAATAACTAGAACGGCCTAGGGGAAAACTACTCATACCGTTGTAATGGGGCGAGTTTCTACTTTCAGATGCAACAGAAACTTTGCGGATTGGTCAATCCGTTCGCGAGATATGGCAGTTTTGATGTAAGAAACGCTTGAGAAACTCCAAATTTTCGCACTTCTGATGCTCGAAACGAATAACTAGAACGGCCTGGGGGAAAACTTGTCATACCGTTGTAATGGGGCGAGTTTCTACTTTCAGATGCAACAGAAACTTTGCGGATTGGTCAATCCGTTCGCGAGATATGGCAGTTTTGATGTAAGAAACGCTTGAAAAACTCCAAATTTTCGCAGTTCTGATGCTCGAAACGAATTACCAGAACGGCCTAGGGGAAAACTACTCATACCGTTGTAATGGGGCGAGTTTCTACTTTCAGATGCAACAGAAACTTTGCGGATTGGTCAATCCGTTCGCGAGATATGACAGTTTTGACGTAAGAAACGCTTGAGAAACTCCAGATTTCGCAGTTCTGATGCTCGAAACGAATAACTAGAACGGCCTAGGGGAAAACTACTCATACCGTTGTAACGGGGCGAGTTTCTACTTTCAGATGCAACAGAAACTTTGCGGATTGGTCAATCCGTTCGCGAGATATGGCAGTTTTGATGTAAGAAACGCTTGAGAAACTCCAAATTTCGCAGTTCTGATGCTCGAAACGAATAACTAGAACGGCCTAGGGGTAAACTACTCATACCGTTGTAATGGGGCGAGTTTCTACTTTCAGATGCAACAGAAACTTTGCGGATTGGTCAATCCGATCGCGAGAAATGGCAGTTTTGAGGTAAGAAACGCTTGAGAAACTCCAAATTTTCGCAGTTCTGATGCTCGAAACGAATAACTAAAACGGCCTAGGGGAAAACTACTCATACCGTTGTAATGGGGCGAGTTTCTACTTTCAGATGCAACAGAAACTTTGCGGATTGGTCAAATCCGTTCGCGAGATATGACAGTTTTGACGTAAGAAACGCTTGAGAAACTCCAAATTTTCGCAGTTCTGATGCTCGCAACGAATAACCAGAACGGCCTAGGGGAAAACTACTCATACCGTTGTAATGGGGCTAGTTTCTACATTCAGATGCAACAGAAACTTTGCGGATTGGTCAATCCGTTCGCGAGATATGGCAGTTTTGAGGTAAGAAACGCTTGAGAAACTCCAAATTTTCGCAGTTCTGATGCTCGAAACGAATAACTAGAACGGCCTAGGGGAAAACTACTCATACCGTTGTAATGGGGCGAGTTTCTACTTTCAGATGCAACAGAAACTTTGCGGATTGGTCAATCCGTTCGCGAGATTTGGCATTTTTGAGGTAAGAAACGCTTGAAAAACTCCAAATTTTCGCAGTTCTGATGCTCGAAACGAATAACTAAAGCCGCCTAGGGGAAAACTACTCATACCGTTGTAATGGGGCGAGTTTCTACTTTCAGATGCAACAGAAACTTTGCGGATTTGTCAATCCGTTCGCGAGATATGACAGTTTTGACGTAAGAAACGCTTGAGAAACTCCAAATTTTCGCAGTTCTGATGCTCGAAACGAATAACTAGAACGGCCTAGGGGAAAACTACTCATACCGTTGTAACGGGGCGAGTTTCTACTTTCAGATGCAACAGAAACTTTGCGGATTGGTCAATCCGTTCGCGAGATATGGCAGTTTTGATGTAAGAAACGCTTGAGAAACTCCAAATTTTCGCAGTTCTGATGCTCGAAACGAATAACTAGAACGGCCTAGGGGTAAACTACTCATACCGTTGTAATGGGGCGAGTTTCCACTTTCAGATGCAACAGAAACTTTGCGGATTGGTCGATCCGATCGCGAGAAATGGCAGTTTTGAGGTAAGAAACGCTTGAGAAACTCCAAATTTTCGCAGTTCTGATGCTCGAAACGAATAACTAAAACGGCCTAGGGGAAAACTACTCATACCGTTGTAATGGGGCGAGTTTCTACTTTCAGATGCAACAGAAACTTTGCGGATTGGTCAATCCGTTCGCGAGATATGACAGTTTTGACGTAAGAAACGCTTGAGAAACTCCAAATTTTCGCAGTTCTGATGCTCGAAACGAATAACCAGAACGGCCTAGGGGAAAACTACTCATACCGTTGTAATGGGGCGAGTTTCTACTTTCAGATGCAACAGAAACTTTGCGGATTGGTCAATCCGTTCGCGAGATATGACAGTTTTGACGTAAGAAACGCTTGAGAAACTCCAAATTTTCGCAGTTCTGATGCTCGAAACGAATAACCAGAACGGCCTAGGGGAAAACTACTCATACCGTTGTAATGGGGCTAGTTTCTACATTCAGATGCAACAGAAACTTTGCGGATTGGTCAATCCGTTCGCGAGATATGACAGTTTTGAGGTAAGAAACGCTTGAAAAACTCCAAATTTTCGCAGTTCTGATGCTCGAAACGAATAACTAGAACGGCCTAGGGGAAAACTACTCATACCGTTGTAACGGGGCGAGTTTCTACTTTCAGATGCAACAGAAACTTTGCGGATTGGTCAATCCGTTCGCGAGATATGGCAGTTTTGATGTAAGAAACGCTTGAGAAACTCCAAATTTTCGCAGTTCTGATGCTCGAAACGAATAACTAGAACGGCCTAGGGGTAAACTACTCATACCGTTGTAATGGGGCGAGTTTCTACTTTCAGATGCAACAGAAACTTTGCGGATTGGTCAATCCGTTCGCGAGATATGGCAGTTTTGAGGTAAGAAACGCTTGAGAAACTCCAAATTTTCGCAGTTCTGATGCTCGAAACGATTAACTAGAACGGCCTAGGGGAAAACTGCTCATACCGTTGTAATGGGGCTAGTTTCTACTTTCAGATGCAACAGAAACTTTGCGGATTGGTCAATCCGTTCGCGAGATATGACAGTTTTGACGTAAGAAACGCTTGAGAAACTCCAAATTTTCGCAGTTCTGATGCTCGAAACGAATAACTAGAACGGCCTAGGGGAAAACTACTCATACCGTTGTAACGGGGCGAGTTTCTACTTTCAGATGCAACAGAAACTTTGCGGATTGGTCAATCCGTTCGCGAGATATGGCAGTTTTGATGTAAGAAACGCTTGAGAAACTCCAAATTTTCGCAGTTCTGATGCTCGAAACGAATAACTAGAACGGGCTAGGGGTAAACTACTCATACCGTTGTAATGGGGCGAGTTTCTACTTTCAGATGCAACAGAAACTTTGCGGATTGGTCAATCCGTTCGCGAGATATGGCAGTTTTGAGGTAAGAAACGCTTGAGAAACTCCAAATTTTCGCAGTTCTGATGCTCGAAACGATTAACTAGAACGGCCTAGGGGAAAACTACTCATACCGTTGTAATGGGGCGAGTTTCTACTTTCAGATGCAACAGAAACTTTGCGGATTGGTCAATCCGTTCGCGAGATATGGCAGTTTTGAGGTAAGAAACGCTTGAGAAACTCCAAATTTTCGCAGTTCTGATGATCGAAACGATTAACTAGAACGGCCTAGGGGTAAACTACTCATACCGTTGTAATGGGGCGAGTTTCTACTTTCAGATGCAATAGAAACTTTGCGGATTGGTCAATCCGTTCGCGAGATATGGCAGTTTTGAGGTAAGAAACGCTTGAGAAACTCCAAATTTTCGCAGTTCTGATGCTCGAAACGATTAACTAGAACGGCCTAGGGGAAAACTACTTATACCGTTGTAATGGGGCTAGTTTCTACTTTCAGATGCAACAGAAACTTTGCGGATTGGTCAATCCGTTCGCGAGATATGGCAGTTTTGAGGTAAGAAACGCTTGAGAAACTCCAAATTTTCGCAGTTCTGATGCTCGAAACGAATAACTAGAACGGCCTAGGGGAAAACTACTCATACCGTTGTAATGGGGCGAGTTTCTACTTTCAGATGCAACAGAAACTTTGCGGATTGGTCAATCCGTTCGCGAGATATGGCAGTTTTGATGTAAGAAACGCTTGAGAAACTCCAAATTTTCGCACTTCTGATGCTCGAAACGAATAACTAGAACGGCCTGGGGGAAAACTTGTCATACCGTTGTAATGGGGCGAGTTTCTACTTTCAGATGCAACAGAAACTTTGCGGATTGGTCAATCCGTTCGCGAGATATGGCAGTTTTGATGTAAGAAACGCTTGAAAAACTCCAAATTTTCGCAGTTCTGATGCTCGAAACGAATTACCAGAACGGCCTAGGGGAAAACTACTCATACCGTTGTAATGGGGCGAGTTTCTACTTTCAGATGCAACAGAAACTTTGCGGATTGGTCAATCCGTTCGCGAGATATGACAGTTTTGACGTAAGAAACGCTTGAGAAACTCCAGATTTTCGCAGTTCTGATGCTCGAAACGAATAACTAGAACGGCCTAGGGGAAAACTACTCATACCGTTGTAACGGGGCGAGTTTCTACTTTCAGATGCAACAGAAACTTTGCGGATTGGTCAATCCGTTCGCGAGATATGGCAGTTTTGATGTAAGAAACGCTTGAGAAACTCCAAATTTTCGCAGTTCTGATGCTCGAAACGAATAACTAGAACGGCCTAGGGGTAAACTACTCATACCGTTGTAATGGGGCGAGTTTCTACTTTCAGATGCAACAGAAACTTTGCGGATTGGTCAATCCGATCGCGAGAAATGGCAGTTTTGAGGTAAGAAACGCTTGAGAAACTCCAAATTTTCGCAGTTCTGATGCTCGAAACGAATAACTAAAACGGCCTAGGGGAAAACTACTCATACCGTTGTAATGGGGCGAGTTTCTACTTTCAGATGCAACAGAAACTTTGCGGATTGGTCAATCCGTTCGCGAGATATGACAGTTTTGACGTAAGAAACGCTTGAGAAACTCCAAATTTTCGCAGTTCTGATGCTCGCAACGAATAACCAGAACGGCCTAGGGGAAAACTACTCATACCGTTGTAATGGGGCTAGTTTCTACATTCAGATGCAACAGAAACTTTGCGGATTGGTCAATCCGTTCGCGAGATATGGCAGTTTTGAGGTAAGAAACGCTTGAGAAACTCCAAATTTTCGCAGTTCTGATGCTCGAAACGAATAACTAGAACGGCCTAGGGGAAAACTACTCATACCGTTGTAATGGGGCGAGTTTCTACTTTCAGATGCAACAGAAACTTTGCGGATTGGTCAATCCGTTCGCGAGATTTGGCATTTTTGAGGTAAGAAACGCTTGAAAAACTCCAAATTTTCGCAGTTCTGATGCTCGAAACGAATAACTAAAGCCGCCTATGGGAAAACTACTCATACCGTTGTAATGGGGCGAGTTTCTACTTTCAGATGCAACAGAAACTTTGCGGATTTGTCAATCCGTTCGCGAGATATGACAGTTTTGACGTAAGAAACGCTTGAGAAACTCCAAATTTTCGCAGTTCTGATGCTCGAAACGAATAACTAGAACGGCCTAGGGGAAAACTACTCATACCGTTGTAACGGGGCGAGTTTCTACTTTCAGATGCAACAGAAACTTTGCGGATTGGTCAATCCGTTCGCGAGATATGGCAGTTTTGATGTAAGAAACGCTTGAGAAACTCCAAATTTTCGCAGTTCTGATGCTCGAAACGAATAACTAGAACGGCCTAGGGGTAAACTACTCATACCGTTGTAATGGGGCGAGTTTCTACTTTCAGATGCAACAGAAACTTTGCGGATTGGTCAATCCCTTCGCGAGATATGGCAGTTTTGAGGTAAGAAACGCTTGAGAAACTCCAAATTTTCGCAGTTCTGATGCTCGAAACGATTAACTAGAACGGCCTAGGGGAAAACTACTTATACCGTTGTAATGGGGCTAGTTTCTACTTTCAGATGCAACAGAAACTTTGCGGATTGGTCAATCCGTTCGCGAGATATGGCAGTTTTGAGGTAAGAAACGCTTGAGAAACTCCAAATTTTCGCAGTTCTGATGCTCGAAACGAATAACCAGAACGGCCTAGGGGAAAACTACTCATACCGTTGTAATGGGGCTAGTTTCTACATTCAGATGCAACAGAAACTTTGCGGATTGGTCAATCCGTTCGCGAGATATGGCAGTTTTGAGGTAAGAAACGCTTGAGAAACTCCAAATTTTCGCAGTTCTGATGCTCGAAACGAATAACCAGAACGGCCTAGGGGTAAACTACTCATACCGTTGTAATGGGGCGAGTTTCTACTTTCAGATGCAACAGAAACTTTGCGGATTGGTCAATCCGTTCGCGAGATATGGCAGTTTTGAGGTAAGAAACGCTTGAGAAACTCCAAATTTTCGCAGTTCTGATGCTCGAAACGATTAACTAGAACGGCCTAGGGGAAAACTACTCATACCGTTGTAATGGGGCGAGTTTCTACTTTCAGATGCAACAGAAACTTTGCGGATTGGTCAATCCGTTCGCGAGATATGACAGTTTTGACGTAAGAAACGCTTGAGAAACTCCAGATTTTCGCAGTTCTGATGCTCGAAACGAATAACTAGAACGGCCTAGGGGAAAACTACTCATACCGTTGTAACGGGGCGAGTTTCTACTTTCAGATGCAACAGAAACTTTGCGGATTGGTCAATCCGTTCGCGAGATATGGCAGTTTTGATGTAAGAAACGCTTGAGAAACTCCAAATTTTCGCAGTTCTGATGCTCGAAACGAATAACTAGAACGGCCTAGGGGTAAACTACTCATACCGTTGTAATGGGGCGAGTTTCTACTTTCAGATGCAACAGAAACTTTGCGGATTGGTCAATCCGATCGCGAGAAATGGCAGTTTTGAGGTAAGAAACGCTTGAGAAACTCCAAATTTTCGCAGTTCTGATGCTCGAAACGAATAACTAAAACGGCCTAGGGGAAAACTACTCATACCGTTGTAATGGGGCGAGTTTCTACTTTCAGATGCAACAGAAACTTTGCGGATTGGTCAATCCGTTCGCGAGATATGACAGTTTTGATGTAAGAAACGCTTGAGAAACTCCAAATTTTCGCAGTTCTGATGCTCGAAACGAATAACTAGAACGGGCTAGGGGTAAACTACTCATACCGTTGTAATGGGGCGAGTTTCTACTTTCAGATGCAACAGAAACTTTGCGCATTGGTCAATCCGTTCGCGAGATATGGCAGTTTTGAGGTAAGAAACGCTTGAGAAACTCCAAATTTTCGCAGTTCTGATGCTCGAAACGATTAACTAGAACGGCCTAGGGGAAAACTACTCATACCGTTGTAATGGGGCGAGTTTCTACTTTCAGATGCAACAGAAACTTTGCGGATTGGTCAATCCGTTCGCGAGATATGGCAGTTTTGAGGTAAGAAACGCTTGAGAAACTCCAAATTTTCGCAGTTCTGATGATCGAAACGATTAACTAGAACGGCCTAGGGGTAAACTACTCATACCGTTGTAATGGGGCGAGTTTCTACTTTCAGATGCAATAGAAACTTTGCGGATTGGTCAATCCGTTCGCGAGATATGGCAGTTTTGAGGTAAGAAACGCTTGAGAAACTCCAAATTTTCGCAGTTCTGATGCTCGAAACGATTAACTAGAACGGCCTAGGGGAAAACTACTTATACCGTTGTAATGGGGCTAGTTTCTACTTTCAGATGCAACAGAAACTTTGCGGATTGGTCAATCCGTTCGCGAGATATGGCAGTTTTGAGGTAAGAAACGCTTGAGAAACTCCAAATTTTCGCAGTTCTGATGCTCGAAACGAATAACTAGAACGGCCTAGGGGAAAACTACTCATACCGTTGTAATGGGGCGAGTTTCTACTTTCAGATGCAACAGAAACTTTGCGGATTGGTCAATCCGTTCGCGAGATATGGCAGTTTTGATGTAAGAAACGCTTGAGAAACTCCAAATTTTCGCACTTCTGATGCTCGAAACGAATAACTAGAACGGCCTGGGGGAAAACTTGTCATACCGTTGTAATGGGGCGAGTTTCTACTTTCAGATGCAACAGAAACTTTGCGGATTGGTCAATCCGTTCGCGAGATATGGCAGTTTTGATGTAAGAAACGCTTGAAAAACTCCAAATTTTCGCAGTTCTGATGCTCGAAACGAATAACTAGAACGGCCTAGGGGAAAACTACTCATACCGTTGTAACGGGGCGAGTTTCTACTTTCAGATGCAACAGAAACTTTGCGGATTGGTCAATCCGTTCGCGAGATATGGCAGTTTTGATGTAAGAAACGCTTGAGAAACTCCAAATTTTCGCAGTTCTGATGCTCGAAACGAATAACTAGAACGGCCTAGGGGTAAACTACTCATACCGTTGTAATGGGGCGAGTTTCTACTTTCAGATGCAACAGAAACTTTGCGGATTGGTCAATCCGATCGCGAGAAATGGCAGTTTTGAGGTAAGAAACGCTTGAGAAACTCCAAATTTTCGCAGTTCTGATGCTCGAAACGAATAACTAAAACGGCCTAGGGGAAAACTACTCATACCGTTGTAATGGGGCGAGTTTCTACTTTCAGATGCAACAGAAACTTTGCGGATTGGTCAATCCGTTCGCGAGATATGACAGTTTTGATGTAAGAAACGCTTGAGAAACTCCAAATTTTCGCAGTTCTGATGCTCGAAACGAATAACTAGAACGGGCTAGGGGTAAACTACTCATACCGTTGTAATGGGGCGAGTTTCTACTTTCAGATGCAACAGAAACTTTGCGGATTGGTCAATCCGTTCGCGAGATATGGCAGTTTTGAGGTAAGAAACGCTTGAGAAACTCCAAATTTTCGCAGTTCTGATGCTCGAAACGATTAACTAGAACGGCCTAGGGGAAAACTACTCATACCGTTGTAATGGGGCGAGTTTCTACTTTCAGATGCAACAGAAACTTTGCGGATTGGTCAATCCGTTCGCGAGATATGGCAGTTTTGAGGTAAGAAACGCTTGAGAAACTCCAAATTTTCGCAGTTCTGATGATCGAAACGATTAACTAGAACGGCCTAGGGGTAAACTACTCATACCGTTGTAATGGGGCGAGTTTCTACTTTCAGATGCAATAGAAACTTTGCGGATTGGTCAATCCGTTCGCGAGATATGGCAGTTTTGAGGTAAGAAACGCTTGAGAAACTCCAAATTTTCGCAGTTCTGATGCTCGAAACGATTAACTAGAACGGCCTAGGGGAAAACTACTTATACCGTTGTAATGGGGCTAGTTTCTACTTTCAGATGCAACAGAAACTTTGCGGATTGGTCAATCCGTTCGCGAGATATGGCAGTTTTGAGGTAAGAAACGCTTGAGAAACTCCAAATTTTCGCAGTTCTGATGCTCGAAACGAATAACTAGAACGGCCTAGGGGAAAACTACTCATACCGTTGTAATGGGGCGAGTTTCTACTTTCAGATGCAACAGAAACTTTGCGGATTGGTCAATCCGTTCGCGAGATATGGCAGTTTTGATGTAAGAAACGCTTGAGAAACTCCAAATTTTCGCACTTCTGATGCTCGAAACGAATAACTAGAACGGCCTGGGGGAAAACTTGTCATACCGTTGTAATGGGGCGAGTTTCTACTTTCAGATGCAACAGAAACTTTGCGGATTGGTCAATCCGTTCGCGAGATATGGCAGTTTTGATGTAAGAAACGCTTGAAAAACTCCAAATTTTCGCAGTTCTGATGCTCGAAACGAATTACCAGAACGGCCTAGGGGAAAACTACTCATACCGTTGTAATGGGGCGAGTTTCTACTTTCAGATGCAACAGAAACTTTGCGGATTGGTCAATCCGTTCGCGAGATATGACAGTTTTGACGTAAGAAACGCTTGAGAAACTCCAGATTTTCGCAGTTCTGATGCTCGAAACGAATAACTAGAACGGCCTAGGGGAAAACTACTCATACCGTTGTAACGGGGCGAGTTTCTACTTTCAGATGCAACAGAAACTTTGCGGATTGGTCAATCCGTTCGCGAGATATGGCAGTTTTGATGTAAGAAACGCTTGAGAAACTCCAAATTTTCGCAGTTCTGATGCTCGAAACGAATAACTAGAACGGCCTAGGGGTAAACTACTCATACCGTTGTAATGGGGCGAGTTTCTACTTTCAGATGCAACAGAAACTTTGCGGATTGGTCAATCCGATCGCGAGAAATGGCAGTTTTGAGGTAAGAAACGCTTGAGAAACTCCAAATTTTCGCAGTTCTGATGCTCGAAACGAATAACTAAAACGGCCTAGGGGAAAACTACTCATACCGTTGTAATGGGGCGAGTTTCTACTTTCAGATGCAACAGAAACTTTGCGGATTGGTCAATCCGTTCGCGAGATATGACAGTTTTGACGTAAGAAACGCTTGAGAAACTCCAAATTTTCGCAGTTCTGATGCTCGCAACGAATAACCAGAACGGCCTAGGGGAAAACTACTCATACCGTTGTAATGGGGCTAGTTTCTACATTCAGATGCAACAGAAACTTTGCGGATTGGTCAATCCGTTCGCGAGATATGGCAGTTTTGAGGTAAGAAACGCTTGAGAAACTCCAAATTTTCGCAGTTCTGATGCTCGAAACGAATAACTAGAACGGCCTAGGGGAAAACTACTCATACCGTTGTAATGGGGCGAGTTTCTACTTTCAGATGCAACAGAAACTTTGCGGATTGGTCAATCCGTTCGCGAGATTTGGCATTTTTGAGGTAAGAAACGCTTGAAAAACTCCAAATTTTCGCAGTTCTGATGCTCGAAACGAATAACTAAACCCGCCTAGGGGAAAACTACTCATACCGTTGTAATGGGGCGAGTTTCTACTTTCAGATGCAACAGAAACTTTGCGGATTTGTCAATCCGTTCGCGAGATATGACAGTTTTGACGTAAGAAACGCTTGAGAAACTCCAAATTTTCGCAGTTCTGATGCTCGAAACGAATAACTAGAACGGCCTAGGGGAAAACTACTCATACCGTTGTAACGGGGCGAGTTTCTACTTTCAGATGCAACAGAAACTTTGCGGATTGGTCAATCCGTTCGCGAGATATGGCAGTTTTGATGTAAGAAACGCTTGAGAAACTCCAAATTTTCGCAGTTCTGATGCTCGAAACGAATAACTAGAACGGCCTAGGGGTAAACTACTCATACCGTTGTAATGGGGCGAGTTTCTACTTTCAGATGCAACAGAAACTTTGCGGATTGGTCAATCCCTTCGCGAGATATGGCAGTTTTGAGGTAAGAAACGCTTGAGAAACTCCAAATTTTCGCAGTTCTGATGCTCGAAACGATTAACTAGAACGGCCTAGGGGAAAACTACTTATACCGTTGTAATGGGGCTAGTTTCTACTTTCAGATGCAACAGAAACTTTGCGGATTGGTCAATCCGTTCGCGAGATATGGCAGTTTTGAGGTAAGAAACGCTTGAGAAACTCCAAATTTTCGCAGTTCTGATGCTCGAAACGAATAACCAGAACGGCCTAGGGGAAAACTACTCATACCGTTGTAATGGGGCTAGTTTCTACATTCAGATGCAACAGAAACTTTGCGGATTGGTCAATCCGTTCGCGAGATATGGCAGTTTTGAGGTAAGAAACGCTTGAGAAACTCCAAATTTTCGCAGTTCTGATGCTCGAAACGAATAACCAGAACGGCCTAGGGGTAAACTACTCATACCGTTGTAATGGGGCGAGTTTCTACTTTCAGATGCAACAGAAACTTTGCGGATTGGTCAATCCGTTCGCGAGATATGGCAGTTTTGAGGTAAGAAACGCTTGAGAAACTCCAAATTTTCGCAGTTCTGATGCTCGAAACGATTAACTAGAACGGCCTAGGGGAAAACTACTCATACCGTTGTAATGGGGCGAGTTTCTACTTTCAGATGCAACAGAAACTTTGCGGATTGGTCAATCCGTTCGCGAGATATGACAGTTTTGACGTAAGAAACGCTTGAGAAACTCCAGATTTTCGCAGTTCTGATGCTCGAAACGAATAACTAGAACGGCCTAGGGGAAAACTACTCATACCGTTGTAACGGGGCGAGTTTCTACTTTCAGATGCAACAGAAACTTTGCGGATTGGTCAATCCGTTCGCGAGATATGGCAGTTTTGATGTAAGAAACGCTTGAGAAACTCCAAATTTTCGCAGTTCTGATGCTCGAAACGAATAACTAGAACGGCCTAGGGGTAAACTACTCATACCGTTGTAATGGGGCGAGTTTCTACTTTCAGATGCAACAGAAACTTTGCGGATTGGTCAATCCGATCGCGAGAAATGGCAGTTTTGAGGTAAGAAACGCTTGAGAAACTCCAAATTTTCGCAGTTCTGATGCTCGAAACGAATAACTAAAACGGCCTAGGGGAAAACTACTCATACCGTTGTAATGGGGCGAGTTTCTACTTTCAGATGCAACAGAAACTTTGCGGATTGGTCAATCCGTTCGCGAGATATGACAGTTTTGACGTAAGAAACGCTTGAGAAACTCCAAATTTTCGCAGTTCTGATGCTCGCAACGAATAACCAGAACGGCCTAGGGGAAAACTACTCATACCGTTGTAATGGGGCTAGTTTCTACATTCAGATGCAACAGAAACTTTGCGGATTGGTCAATCCGTTCGCGAGATATGGCAGTTTTGAGGTAAGAAACGCTTGAGAAACTCCAAATTTTCGCAGTTCTGATGCTCGAAACGAATAACTAGAACGGCCTAGGGGAAAACTACTCATACCGTTGTAATGGGGCGAGTTTCTACTTTCAGATGCAACAGAAACTTTGCGGATTGGTCAATCCGTTCGCGAGATTTGGCATTTTTGAGGTAAGAAACGCTTGAAAAACTCCAAATTTTCGCAGTTCTGATGCTCGAAACGAATAACTAAAGCCGCCTAGGGGAAAACTACTCATACCGTTGTAATGGGGCGAGTTTCTACTTTCAGATGCAACAGAAACTTTGCGGATTTGTCAATCCGTTCGCGAGATATGACAGTTTTGACGTAAGAAACGCTTGAGAAACTCCAAATTTTCGCAGTTCTGATGCTCGAAACGAATAACTAGAACGGCCTAGGGGAAAACTACTCATACCGTTGTAACGGGGCGAGTTTCTACTTTCAGATGCAACAGAAACTTTGCGGATTGGTCAATCCGTTCGCGAGATATGGCAGTTTTGATGTAAGAAACGCTTGAGAAACTCCAAATTTTCGCAGTTCTGATGCTCGAAACGAATAACTAGAACGGCCTAGGGGTAAACTACTCATACCGTTGTAATGGGGCGAGTTTCTACTTTCAGATGCAACAGAAACTTTGCGGATTGGTCAATCCCTTCGCGAGATATGGCAGTTTTGAGGTAAGAAACGCTTGAGAAACTCCAAATTTTCGCAGTTCTGATGCTCGAAACGATTAACTAGAACGGCCTAGGGGAAAACTACTTATACCGTTGTAATGGGGCTAGTTTCTACTTTCAGATGCAACAGAAACTTTGCGGATTGGTCAATCCGTTCGCGAGATATGGCAGTTTTGAGGTAAGAAACGCTTGAGAAACTCCAAATTTTCGCAGTTCTGATGCTCGAAACGAATAACCAGAACGGCCTAGGGGAAAACTACTCATACCGTTGTAATGGGGCTAGTTTCTACATTCAGATGCAACAGAAACTTTGCGGATTGGTCAATCCGTTCGCGAGATATGGCAGTTTTGAGGTAAGAAACGCTTGAGAAACTCCAAATTTTCGCAGTTCTGATGCTCGAAACGAATAACCAGAACGGCCTAGGGGTAAACTACTCATACCGTTGTAATGGGGCGAGTTTCTACTTTCAGATGCAACAGAAACTTTGCGGATTGGTCAATCCGTTCGCGAGATATGGCAGTTTTGAGGTAAGAAACGCTTGAGAAACTCCAAATTTTCGCAGTTCTGATGCTCGAAACGATTAACTAGAACGGCCTAGGGGAAAACTACTCATACCGTTGTAATGGGGCGAGTTTCTACTTTCAGATGCAACAGAAACTTTGCGGATTGGTCAATCCGTTCGCGAGATATGACAGTTTTGACGTAAGAAACGCTTGAGAAACTCCAGATTTTCGCAGTTCTGATGCTCGAAACGAATAACTAGAACGGCCTAGGGGAAAACTACTCATACCGTTGTAACGGGGCGAGTTTCTACTTTCAGATGCAACAGAAACTTTGCGGATTGGTCAATCCGTTCGCGAGATATGGCAGTTTTGATGTAAGAAACGCTTGAGAAACTCCAAATTTTCGCAGTTCTGATGCTCGAAACGAATAACTAGAACGGCCTAGGGGTAAACTACTCATACCGTTGTAATGGGGCGAGTTTCTACTTTCAGATGCAACAGAAACTTTGCGGATTGGTCAATCCGATCGCGAGAAATGGCAGTTTTGAGGTAAGAAACGCTTGAGAAACTCCAAATTTTCGCAGTTCTGATGCTCGAAACGAATAACTAAAACGGCCTAGGGGAAAACTACTCATACCGTTGTAATGGGGCGAGTTTCTACTTTCAGATGCAACAGAAACTTTGCGGATTGGTCAATCCGTTCGCGAGATATGACAGTTTTGACGTAAGAAACGCTTGAGAAACTCCAAATTTTCGCAGTTCTGATGCTCGCAACGAATAACCAGAACGGCCTAGGGGAAAACTACTCATACCGTTGTAATGGGGCTAGTTTCTACATTCAGATGCAACAGAAACTTTGCGGATTGGTCAATCCGTTCGCGAGATATGGCAGTTTTGAGGTAAGAAACGCTTGAGAAACTCCAAATTTTCGCAGTTCTGATGCTCGAAACGAATAACTAGAACGGCCTAGGGGAAAACTACTCATACCGTTGTAATGGGGCGAGTTTCTACTTTCAGATGCAACAGAAACTTTGCGGATTGGTCAATCCGTTCGCGAGATATGGCATTTTTGAGGTAAGAAACGCTTGAAAAACTCCAAATTTTCGCAGTTCTGATGCTCGAAACGAATAACTAAAGCCGCCTAGGGGAAAACTACTCATACCGTTGTAATGGGGCGAGTTTCTACTTTCAGATGCAACAGAAACTTTGCGGATTTGTCAATCCGTTCGCGAGATATGACAGTTTTGACGTAAGAAACGCTTGAGAAACTCCAAATTTTCGCAGTTCTGATGCTCGAAACGAATAACTAGAACGGCCTAGGGGAAAACTACTCATACCGTTGTAACGGGGCGAGTTTCTACTTTCAGATGCAACAGAAACTTTGCGGATTGGTCAATCCGTTCGCGAGATATGGCAGTTTTGATGTAAGAAACGCTTGAGAAACTCCAAATTTTCGCAGTTCTGATGCTCGAAACGAATAACTAGAACGGCCTAGGGGTAAACTACTCATACCGTTGTAATGGGGCGAGTTTCTACTTTCAGATGCAACAGAAACTTTGCGGATTGGTCAATCCGTTCGCGAGATATGGCAGTTTTGAGGTTTGAAACGCTTGAGAAACTCCAAATTTTCGCAGTTCTGATGCTCGAAACGATTAACTAGAACGGCCTAGGGGAAAACTACTTATACCGTTGTAATGGGGCTAGTTTCTACTTTCAGATGCAACAGAAACTTTGCGGATTGGTCAATCCGTTCGCGAGATATGGCAGTTTTGAGGTAAGAAACGCTTGAGAAACTCCAAATTTTCGCAGTTCTGATGCTCGAAACGAATAACCAGAACGGCCTAGGGGAAAACTACTCATACCGTTGTAATGGGGCTAGTTTCTACATTCAGATAAAACAGAAACCTTGCGGATTGGTCAATCCGTTCGCGAGATATGGCAGTTTTGAGGTAAGAAACGCTTGAAAAACTCCAAATTTTCGCAGTTCTGATGCTCGAAACGAATAACCAGAACGGCCTAGGGGAAAACTACTCATACCGTTGTAATGGGGCTAGCTTCTACTTTCAGATGCAACAGAAACTTTGCGGATTGGTCAATCCGTTCGCGAGATATGGCAGTTTTGAGGTAAGAAACGCTTGAGAAACTCCAAATTTTCGCAGTTCTGATGCTCGAAACGAATAACTAGAACGGCCTAGGGGAAAACTACTCATACCGTTGTAATGGGGCGAGTTTCTACTTTCAGATGCAACAGAAACTTTGCGGATTGGTCAATCCGTTCGCGAGATATGGCAGTTTTGAGGTAAGAAACGCTTGAGAAACTCCAAATTTTCGCAGTTCTGATGCTCGAAACGATTAACTAGAACGGCCTAGGGGAAAACTACTTATACCGTTGTAATGGGGCTAGTTTCTACTTTCAGATGCAACAGAAACTTTGCGGATTGGTCAATCCGTTCGCGAGATATGGCAGTTTTGAGGTAAGAAACGCTTGAGAAACTCCAAATTTTCGCAGTTCTGATGCTCGAAACGAATAACTAGAACGGCCTAGGGGAAAACTACTCATACCGTTGTAACGGGGCGAGTTTCTACTTTCAGATGCAACAGAAACTTTGCGGATTGGTCAATCCGTTCGCGAGATATGGCAGTTTTGATGTAAGAAACGCTTGAGAAACTCCAAATTTTCGCAGTTCTGATGCTCGAAACGAATAACTAAAGCCGCCTAGGGGAAAACTACTCATACCGTTGTAATGGGGCGAGTTTCTACTTTCAGATGCAACAGAAACTTTGCGGATTTGTCAATCCGTTCGCGAGATATGACAGTTTTGACGTAAGAAACGCTTGAGAAACTCCAAATTTTCGCAGTTCTGATGCTCGAAACGAATAACTAGAACGGCCTAGGGGAAAACTACTCATACCGTTGTAACGGGGCGAGTTTCTACTTTCAGATGCAACAGAAACTTTGCGGATTGGTCAATCCGTTCGCGAGATATGGCAGGTTTGATGTAAGAAACGCTTGAGAAACTCCAAATTTTCGCAGTTCTGATGCTCGAAACGAATAACTAGAACGGCCTAGGGGTAAACTACTCATACCGTTGTAATGGGGCGAGTTTCTACTTTCAGATGCAACAGAAACTTTGCGGATTGGTCAATCCGTTCGCGAGATATGGCAGTTTTGAGGTTTGAAACGCTTGAGAAACTCCAAATTTTCGCAGTTCTGATGCTCGAAACGATTAACTAGAACGGCCTAGGGAAAACTACTTATACCGTTGTAATGGGGCTAGTTTCTACTTTCAGATGCAACAGAAACTTTGCGGATTGGTCAATCCGTTCGCGAGATATGGCAGTTTTGAGGTAAGAAACGCTTGAGAAACTCCAAATTTTCGCAGTTCTGATGCTCGAAACGAATAACCAGAACGGCCTAGGGGAAAACTACTCATACCGTTGTAATGGGGCTAGTTTCTACATTCAGATAAAACAGAAACTTTGCGGATTGGTCAATCCGTTCGCGAGATATGGCAGTTTTGAGGTAAGAAACGCTTGAAAAACTCCAAATTTTCGCAGTTCTGATGCTCGAAACGATTAACTAGAACGGCCTAGGGGAAAACTACTCATACCGTTGTAATGGGGCGAGTTTCTACTTTCAGATGCAACAGAAACTTTGCGGATTGGTCAATCCGTTCGCGAGATATGGCAGTTTTGAGGTAAGAAACGCTTGAGAAACTCCAAATTTTCGCAGTTCTGATGCTCGAAACGAATAACTAGAACGGCCTAGGGGAAAACTACTCATACCGTTGTAATGGTGCGAGTTTCTACTTTCAGATGCAACAGAAACTTTACGGATTGGTCAATCCGTTCGCGAGATATGGCAGTTTTGATGTAAGAAACGCTTGAGAAACTCCAAATTTTCGCACTTCTGATGCTCGAAACGAATAACTAGAACGGCCTGGGGGAAAACTACTCATACCGTTGTAATGGGGCGAGTTTCTACTTTCAGATGCAACAGAAACTTTGCGGATTGGTCAATCCGTTCGCGAGATATGGCATTTTTGAGGTAAGGAACGCTTGAAAAACTCCAAATTTTCGCAGTTCTGATGCTCGAAACGAATAACTAAAGCGGCCTAGGGGAAAACTACTCATACCGTTGTAATGGGGCGAGTTTCTACTTTCAGATGCAACAGAAACTTTGCGGATTTGTCAATCCGTTCGCGAGATATGACAGTTTTGACGTAAGAAACGCTTGAGAAACTCCAAATTTTCGCAGTTCTGATGCTCGAAACGAATAACTAGAACGGCCTAGGGGTAAACTACTCATACCGTTGTAATGGGGCGAGTTTCTACTTTCAGATGCAACAGAAACTTTGCGGATTGGTCAATCCGTTCGCGAGATATGGCAGTTTTGATGTAAGAAACGCTTGAAAAACTCCAAATTTTCGCAGTTCTGATGCTCGAAACGAATAACCAGAACGGCCTAGGGGAAAACTACTCATACCGTTGTAATGGGGCTAGTTTCTACATTCAGATGCAACAGAAACTTTGCGGATTGGTCAATCCGTTCGCGAGATATGGCAGTTTTGATGTAAGAAACGCTTGAGAAACTCCAAATTTTCGCAGTTCTGATGCTCGAAACGAATAACTAGAACGGCCTAGGGGTAAACTACTCATACCGTTGTAATGGGGCGAGTTTCTACTTTCAGATGCAACAGAAACTTTGCGGATTGGTCAATCCGTTCGCGAGATATGGCAGTTTTGAGGTAAGAAACGCTTGAGAAACTCCAAATTTTCGCAGTTCTGATGCTCGAAACGATTAACTAGAACGGCCTAGGGGAAAACTACTCATACCGTTGTAATGGGGCTAGTTTCTACTTTCAGATGCAACAGAAACTTTGCGGATTGGTCAATCCGTTCGCGAGATATGACAGTTTTGACGTAAGAAACGCTTGAGAAACTCCAAATTTTCGCAGTTCTGATGCTCGAAACGAATAACTAGAACGGCCTAGGGGAAAACTACTCATACCGTTGTAACGGGGCGAGTTTCTACTTTCAGATGCAACAGAAACTTTGCGGATTGGTCAATCCGTTCGCGAGATATGGCAGTTTTGATGTAAGAAACGCTTGAGAAACTCCAAATTTTCGCAGTTCTGATGCTCGAAACGAATAACTAGAACGGGCTAGGGGTAAACTACTCATACCGTTGTAATGGGGCGAGTTTCTACTTTCAGATGCAACAGAAACTTTGCGGATTGGTCAATCCGTTCGCGAGATATGGCAGTTTTGAGGTAAGAAACGCTTGAGAAACTCCAAATTTTCGCAGTTCTGATGCTCGAAACGATTAACTAGAACGGCCTAGGGGAAAACTACTCATACCGTTGTAATGGGGCGAGTTTCTACTTTCAGATGCAACAGAAACTTTGCGGATTGGTCAATCCGTTCGCGAGATATGGCAGTTTTGAGGTAAGAAACGCTTGAGAAACTCCAAATTTTCGCAGTTCTGATGATCGAAACGATTAACTAGAACGGCCTAGGGGTAAACTACTCATACCGTTGTAATGGGGCGAGTTTCTACTTTCAGATGCAACAGAAACTTTGCGGATTGGTCAATCCGTTCGCGAGATATGGCAGTTTTGAGGTAAGAAACGCTTGAGAAACTCCAAATTTTCGCAGTTCTGATGCTCGAAACGATTAACTAGAACGGCCTAGGGGAAAACTACTTATACCGTTGTAATGGGGCTAGTTTCTACTTTCAGATGCAACAGAAACTTTGCGGATTGGTCAATCCGTTCGCGAGATATGGCAGTTTTGATGTAAGAAACGCTTGAGAAACTCCAAATTTTCGCACTTCTGATGCTCGAAACGAATAACTAGAACGGCCTGGGGGAAAACTACTCATACCGTTGTAATGGGGCGAGTTTCTACTTTCAGATGCAACAGAAACTTTAGGGATTGGTCAATCCGTTCGCGAGATATGGCAGTTTTGATGTAAGAAACGCTTGAAAAACTCCAAATTTTCGCAGTTCTGATGCTCGAAACGAATTACCAGAACGGCCTAGGGGAAAACTACTCATACCGTTGTAATGGGGCGAGTTTCTACTTTCAGATGCAACAGAAACTTTGCGGATTGGTCAATCCGTTCGCGAGATATGACAGTTTTGACGTAAGAAACGCTTGAGAAACTCCAGATTTTCGCAGTTCTGATGCTCGAAACGAATAACTAGAACGGCCTAGGGGAAAACTACTCATACCGTTGTAACGGGGCGAGTTTCTACTTTCAGATGCAACAGAAACTTTGCGGATTGGTCAATCCGTTCGCGAGATATGGCAGTTTTGATGTAAGAAACGCTTGAGAAACTCCAAATTTTCGCAGTTCTGATGCTCGAAACGAATAACTAGAACGGCCTAGGGGTAAACTACTCATACCGTTGTAATGGGGCGAGTTTCTACTTTCAGATGCAACAGAAACTTTGCGGATTGGTCAATCCGATCGCGAGAAATGGCACTTTTGAGGTAAGAAGCGCTTGAGAAACTCCAAATTTTCGCAGTTCTGATGCTCGAAACGAATAACTAAAACGGCCTAGGGGAAAACTACTCATACCGTTGTAATGGGGCGAGTTTCTACTTTCAGATGCAACAGAAACTTTGCGGATTGGTCAATCCGTTCGCGAGATATGACAGTTTTGACGTAAGAAACGCTTGAGAAACTCCAAATTTTCGCAGTTCTGATGCTCGCAACGAATAACCAGAACGGCCTAGGGGATAACTACTCATACCGTTGTAATGGGGCTAGTTTCTACATTCAGATGCAACAGAAACTTTGCGGATTGGTCAATCCGTTCGCGAGATATGGCAGTTTTGAGGTAAGAAACGCTTGAGAAACTCCAAATTTTCGCAGTTCTGATGCTCGAAACGAATAACTAGAACGGCCTAGGGGAAAACTACTCATACCGTTGTAATGGGGCGAGTTTCTACTTTCAGATGCAACAGAAACTTTGCGGATTGGTCAATCTGTTCGCGAGATATGGCAGTTTTGATGTAAGAAACGCTTGAAAAACTCCAAATTTTCGCAGTTCTGATGCTCGAAACGAATAACTAGAACGGACTAGGGGAAAACTACTCATACCGTTGTAATGGGGCTAGTTTCTACTTTCAGATGCAACAGAAACTTTGCGGATTGGTCAATCCGTTCGCGAGATATGGCAGTTTTGAGGTAAGAAACGCTTGAAAAACTCCAAATTTTCGCAGTTCTGATGCTCGAAACGAATAACCAGAACGGCCTAGGGGAAAACTACTCATACCGTTGTAATGGGGCTAGTTTCTACTTTCAGATGCAACAGAAACTTTGCGGATTGGTCAATCCGTTCGCGAGATATGGCAGTTTTGAGGTAAGAAACGCTTGAAAAACTCCAAATTTTCGCAGTTCTGATGCTCGAAACGAATAACCAGAACGGCCTAGGGGAAAACTACTCATACCGTTGTAATGGGGCTAGCTTCTACTTTCAGATGCAACAGAAACTTTGCGGATTGGTCAATCCGTTCGCGAGATATGGCAGTTTTGAGGTAAGAAACGCTTGAGAAACTCCAAATTTTCGCAGTTCTGATGCTCGAAACGAATAACTAGAACGGCCTAGGGGAAAACTACTCATACCGTTGTTATGGGGCGAGTTTCTACTTTCAGATGCAACAGAAACTTTGCGGATTGGTCAATCCGTTCGCGAGATATGGCATTTTTGAGGTAAGAAACGCTTGAAAAACTCCAAATTTTCGCAGTTCTGATGCTCGAAACGAATAACTAAAGCGGCCTAGGGGAAAACTACTCATACCGTTGTAATGGGGCGAGTTTCTACTTTCAGATGCAACAGAAACTTTGCGGATTTGTCAATCCGTTCGCGAGATATGACAGTTTTGACGTAAGAAACGCTTGAGAAACTCCATATTTTCGCAGTTCTGATGCTCGAAACGAATAACTAGAACGGCCTAGGGGAAAACTACTCATACCGTTGTAACGGGGCGAGTTTCTACTTTCAGATGCAACAGAAACTTTGCGGATTGGTCAATCCGTTCGCGAGATATGGCAGTTTTGATGTAAGAAACGCTTGAGAAACTCCAAATTTTCGCAGTTCTGATGCTCGAAACGAATAACTAGAACGGCCTAGGGGTAAACTACTCATACCGTTGTAATGGGGCGAGTTTCTACTTTCAGATGCAACAGAAACTTTGCGGATTGGTCAATCCGTTCGCGAGATATGGCAGTTTTGATGTAAGAAACGCTTGAAAAACTCAAAATTTTCGCAGTTCTGATGCTCGAAACGAATAACCAGAACGGCCTAGGGGAAAACTACTCATACCGTTGTAATGGGGCTAGTTTCTACATTCAGATGCAACAGAAACTTTGCGGATTGGTCAATCCGTTCGCGAGATATGACAGTTTTGAGGTAAGAAACGCTTGAGAAACTCCAAATTTTCGCAGTTCTGATGCTCGAAACGATTAACTAGAACGGCCTAGGGGAAAACTACTCATACCGTTGTAATGGGGCGAGTTTCTACTTTCAGATGCAACAGAAACTTTGCGGATTGGTCAATCCGTTCGCGAGATATGGCAGTTTTGAGGTAAGAAACGCTTGAGAAACTCCAAATTTTCGCAGTTCTGATGATCGAAACGATTAACTAGAACGGCCTAGGGGTAAACTACTCATACCGTTGTAATGGGGCGAGTTTCTACTTTCAGATGCAACAGAAACTTTGCGGATTGGTCAATCCGTTCGCGAGATATGGCAGTTTTGAGGTAAGAAACGCTTGAGAAACTCCAAATTTTCGCAGTTCTGATGCTCGAAACGATTAACTAGAACGGCCTAGGGGAAAACTACTTATACCGTTGTAATGGGGCTAGTTTCTACTTTCAGATGCAACAGAAACTTTGCGGATTGGTCAATCCGTTCGCGAGATATGGCAGTTTTGAGGTAAGAAACGCTTGAGAAACTCCAAATTTTCGCAGTTCTGATGCTCGAAACGAATAACTAGAACGGCCTAGGGGAAAACTACTCATACCGTTGTAACGGGGCGAGTTTCTACTTTCAGATGCAACAGAAACTTTGCGGATTGGTCAATCCGTTCGCGAGATATGGCAGTTTTGATGTAAGAAACGCTTGAGAAACTCCAAATTTTCGCAGTTCTGATGCTCGAAACGAATAACTAGAACGGCCTAGGGGTAAACTACTCATACCGTTGTAATGGGGCGAGTTTCTACTTTCAGATGCAACAGAAACTTTGCGGATTGGTCAATCCGATCGCGAGAAATGGCAGTTTTGAGGTAAGAAACGCTTGAGAAACTCCAAATTTTCGCAGTTCTGATGCTCGAAACGAATAACTAAAACGGCCTAGGGGAAAACTACTCATACCGTTGTAATGGGGCGAGTTTCTACTTTCAGATGCAACAGAAACTTTGCGGATTGGTCAATCCGTTCGCGAGATATGACAGTTTTGACGTAAGAAACGCTTGAGAAACTCCAAATTTTCGCAGTTCTGATGCTCGAAACGAATAACCAGAACGGCCTAGGGGAAAACTACTCATACCGTTGTAATGGGGCTAGTTTCTACATTCAGATGCAACAGAAACTTTGCGGATTGGTCAATCCGTTCGCGAGATATGACAGTTTTGAGGTAAGAAACGCTTGAAAAACTCCAAATTTTCGCAGTTCTGATGCTCGAAACGAATAACTAGAACGGCCTAGGGGAAAACTACTCATACCGTTGTAACGGGGCGAGTTTCTACTTTCAGATGCAACAGAAACTTTGCGGATTGGTCAATCCGTTCGCGAGATATGGCAGTTTTGATGTAAGAAACGCTTGAGAAACTCCAAATTTTCGCAGTTCTGATGCTCGAAACGAATAACTAGAACGGCCTAGGGGTAAACTACTCATACCGTTGTAATGGGGCGAGTTTCTACTTTCAGATGCAACAGAAACTTTGCGGATTGGTCAATCCGTTCGCGAGATATGGCAGTTTTGAGGTAAGAAACGCTTGAGAAACTCCAAATTTTCGCAGTTCTGATGCTCGAAACGATTAACTAGAACGGCCTAGGGGAAAACTACTCATACCGTTGTAATGGGGCTAGTTTCTACTTTCAGATGCAACAGAAACTTTGCGGATTGGTCAATCCGTTCGCGAGATATGGCAGTTTTGAGGTAAGAAACGCTTGAGAAACTCCAAATTTTCGCAGTTCTGATGCTCGAAACGATTAACTAGAACGGCCTAGGGGAAAACTACTCATACCGTTGTAACGGGGCGAGTTTCTACTTTCAGATGCAACAGAAACTTTGCGGATTGGTCAATCCGTTCGCGAGATATGGCAGTTTTGATGTAAGAAACGCTTGAGAAACACCAAATTTTCGCAGTTCTGATGCTCGAAACGAATAACTAGAACGGCCTAGGGGTAAACTACTCATACCGTTGTAATGGGGCGAGTTTCTACTTTCAGATGCAACAGAAACTTTGCGGATTGGTCAATCCGATCGCGAGAAATGGCAGTTTTGAGGTAAGAAACGCTTGAGAAACTCCAAATTTTCGCAGTTCTGATGCTCGAAACGAATAACTAAAACGGCCTAGGGGAAAACTACTCATACCGTTGTAATGGGGCGAGTTTCTACTTTCAGATGCAACAGAAACTTTGCGGATTGGTCAATCCGTTCGCGAGATATGACAGTTTTGACGTAAGAAACGCTTGAGAAACTCCAAATTTTCGCAGTTCTGATGCTCGAAACGAATAACCAGAACGGCCTAGGGGAAAACTACTCATACCGTTGTAATGGGGCTAGTTTCTACATTCAGATGCAACAGAAACTTTGCGGATTGGTCAATCCGTTCGCGAGATATGGCAGTTTTGAGGTAAGAAACGCTTGAGAAACTCCAAATTTTCGCAGTTCTGATGCTCGAAACGAATAACTAGAACGGCCTAGGGGAAAACTACTCATACCGTTGTAATGGGGCTAGTTTCTACATTCAGATGCAACAGAAACTTTGCGGATTGGTCAATCCGTTCGCGAGATATGGCAGTTTTGAGGTAAGAAACGCTTGAGAAACTCCAAATTTTCGCAGTTCTGATGCTCGAAACGAATAACTAGAACGGCCTAGGGGAAAACTACTCATACCGTTGTAATGGGCGAGTTTCTACTTTCAGATGCAACAGAAACTTTGCGGATTGGTCAATCCGTTCGCGAGATATGACAGTTTTGACGTAAGAAACGCTTGAGAAACTCCAAATTTTCGCAGTTCTGATGCTCGAAACGAATAACCAGAACGGCCTAGGGGAAAACTACTCATACCGTTGTAATGGGGCTAGTTTCTACATTCAGATGCAACAGAAACTTTGCGGATTGGTCAATCCGTTCGCGAGATATGACAGTTTTGAGGTAAGAAACGCTTGAAAAACTCCAAATTTTCGCAGTTCTGATGCTCGAAACGAATAACTAGAACGGCCTAGGGGAAAACTACTCATACCGTTGTAACGGGGCGAGTTTCTACTTTCAGATGCAACAGAAACTTTGCGGATTGGTCAATCCGTTCGCGAGATATGGCAGTTTTGATGTAAGAAACGCTTGAGAAACTCCAAATTTTCGCAGTTCTGATGCTCGAAACGAATAACTAGAACGGCCTAGGGGTAAACTACTCATACCGTTGTAATGGGGCGAGTTTCTACTTTCAGATGCAACAGAAACTTTGCGGATTGGTCAATCCGTTCGCGAGATATGGCAGTTTTGAGGTAAGAAACGCTTGAGAAACTCCAAATTTTCGCAGTTCTGATGCTCGAAACGATTAACTAGAACGGCCTAGGGGAAAACTACTCATACCGTTGTAATGGGGCTAGTTTCTACTTTCAGATGCAACAGAAACTTTGCGGATTGGTCAATCCGTTCGCGAGATATGGCAGTTTTGAGGTAAGAAACGCTTGAGAAACTCCAAATTTTCGCAGTTCTGATGCTCGAAACGATTAACTAGAACGGCCTAGGGGAAAACTACTCATACCGTTGTAATGGGGCTAGTTTCTACTTTCAGATGCAACAGAAACTTTGCGGATTGGTCAATCCGTTCGCGAGATATGACAGTTTTGACGTAAGAAACGCTTGAGAAACTCCAAATTTTCGCAGTTCTGATGCTCGAAACGAATAACTAGAACGGCCTAGGGGAAAACTACTCATACCGTTGTAACGGGGCGAGTTTCTACTTTCAGATGCAACAGAAACTTTGCGGATTGGTCAATCCGTTCGCGAGATATGGCAGTTTTGATGTAAGAAACGCTTGAGAAACTCCAAATTTTCGCAGTTCTGATGCTCGAAACGAATAACTAGAACGGGCTAGGGGTAAACTACTCATACCGTTGTAATGGGGCGAGTTTCTACTTTCAGATGCAACAGAAACTTTGCGGATTGGTCAATCCGTTCGCGAGATATGGCAGTTTTGAGGTAAGAAACGCTTGAGAAACTCCAAATTTTCGCAGTTCTGATGCTCGAAACGATTAACTAGAACGGCCTAGGGGAAAACTACTCATACCGTTGTAATGGGGCGAGTTTCTACTTTCAGATGCAACAGAAACTTTGCGGATTGGTCAATCCGTTCGCGAGATATGGCAGTTTTGAGGTAAGAAACGCTTGAGAAACTCCAAATTTTCGCAGTTCTGATGATCGAAACGATTAACTAGAACGGCCTAGGGGTAAACTACTCATACCGTTGTAATGGGGCGAGTTTCTACTTTCAGATGCAACAGAAACTTTGCGGATTGGTCAATCCGTTCGCGAGATATGGCAGTTTTGAGGTAAGAAACGCTTGAGAAACTCCAAATTTTCGCAGTTCTGATGCTCGAAACGATTAACTAGAACGGCCTAGGGGAAAACTACTTATACCGTTGTAATGGGGCTAGTTTCTACTTTCAGATGCAACAGAAACTTTGCGGATTGGTCAATCCGTTCGCGAGATATGGCAGTTTTGATGTAAGAAACGCTTGAGAAACTCCAAATTTTCGCAGTTCTGATGCTCGAAACGAATAACTAGAACGGCCTAGGGGTAAACTACTCATACCGTTGTAATGGGGCGAGTTTCTACTTTCAGATGCAACAGAAACTTTGCGGATTGGTCAATCCGATCGCGAGAAATGGCAGTTTTGAGGTAAGAAACGCTTGAGAAACTCCAAATTTTCGCAGTTCTGATGCTCGAAACGAATAACTAAAACGGCCTAGGGGAAAACTACTCATACCGTTGTAATGGGGCGAGTTTCTACTTTCAGATGCAACAGAAACTTTGCGGATTGGTCAATCCGTTCGCGAGATATGACAGTTTTGACGTAAGAAACGCTTGAGAAACTCCAAATTTTCGCAGTTCTGATGCTCGAAACGAATAACTAGAACGGCCTAGGGGAAAACTACTCATACCGTTGTAATGGGGCGAGTTTCTACTTTCAGATGCAACAGAAACTTTGCGGATTGGTCAATCTGTTCGCGAGATATGTCAGTTTTGATGTAAGAAACGCTTGAAAAACTCCAAATTTTCGCAGTTCTGATGCTCGAAACGAATAACTAGAACGGCCTAGGGGAAAACTACTCATACCGTTGTAATGGGGCTAGTTTCTACTTTCAGATGCAACAGAAACTTTGCGGATTGGTCAATCCGTTCGCGAGATATGGCAGTTTTGAGGTAAGAAACGCTTGAAAAACTCCAAATTTTCGCATTTCTGATGCTCGAAACGAATAACTAAAGCGGCCTAGGGGAAAACTACTCATACCGTTGTAATGGGGCGAGTTTCTACTTTCAGATGCAACAGAAACTTTGCGGATTTGTCAATCCGTTCGCGAGATATGACAGCTTTGACGTAAGAAACGCTTGAGAAACTCCAAATTTTCGCAGTTCTGATGCTCGAAACGAATAACTAGAACGGCCTAGGGGAAAACTACTCATACCGTTGTAATGGGGCGAGTTTCTACTTTCAGATGCAACAGAAACTTTGCGGATTGGTCAATCCGTTCGCGAGATATGACAGTTTTGACGTAAGAAACGCTTGAGAAACTCCAAATTTTCGCAGTTCTGATGCTCGAAACGAATAACCAGAACGGCCTAGGGGAAAACTACTCATACCGTTGTAATGGGGCTAGTTTCTACATTCAGATGCAACAGAAACATTGCGGATTGGTCAATCCGTTCGCGAGATATGGCAGTTTTGAGGTAAGAAACGCTTGAGAAACTCCAAATTTTCGCAGTTCTGATGCTCGAAACGAATAACTAGAACGGCCTAGGGGAAAACTACTCATACCGTTGTAATGGGGCGAGTTTCTACTTTCAGATGCAACAGAAACTTTGCGGATTGGTCAATCTGTTCGCGAGATATGGCAGTTTTGATGTAAGAAACGCTTGAAAAACTCCAAATTTTCGCAGTTCTGATGCTCGAAACGAATAACTAGAACGGCCTAGGGGAAAACTACTCATACCGTTGTAATGGGGCTAGTTTCTACTTTCAGATGCAACAGAAACTTTGCGGATTGGTCAATCCGTTCGCGAGATATGGCAGTTTTGAGGTAAGAAACGCTTGAAAAACTCCAAATTTTCGCATTTCTGATGCTCGAAACGAATAACTAAAGCGGCCTAGGGGAAAACTACTCATACCGTTGTAATGGGGCGAGTTTCTACTTTCAGATGCAACAGAAACTTTGCGGATTTGTCAATCCGTTCGCGAGATATGACAGCTTTGACGTAAGAAACGCTTGAGAAACTCCAAATTTTCGCAGTTCTGATGCTCGAAACGAATAACTAGAACGGCCTAGGGGAAAACTACTCATACCGTTGTAACGGGGCGAGTTTCTACTTTCAGATGCAACAGAAACTTTGCGGATTGGTCAATCCGTTCGCGAGATATGGCAGTTTTGATGTAAGAAACGCTTGAGAAACTCCAAATTTTCGCAGTTCTGATGCTCGAAACGAATAACTAGAACGGCCTAGGGGTAAACTACTCATACCGTTGTAATGGGGCGAGTTTCTACTTTCAGATGCAACAGAAACTTTGCGGATTGGTCAATCCGTTCGCGAGATATGGCAGTTTTGAGGTAAGAAACGCTTGAGAAACTCCAAATTTTCGCAGTTCTGATGCTCGAAACGATTAACTAGAACGGCCTAGGGGAAAACTACTTATACCGTTGTAATGGGGCTAGTTTCTACTTTCAGATGCAACAGAAACTTTGCGGATTGGTCAATCCGTTCGCGAGATATGGCAGTTTTGAGGTAAGAAACGCTTGAGAAACTCCAAATTTTCGCAGTTCTGATGCTCGAAACGAATAACTAGAACGGCCTAGGGGAAAACTACTCATACCGTTGTAATGGTGCGAGTTTCTACTTTCAGATGCAACAGAAACTTTGCGGATTGGTCAATCCGTTCGCGAGATATGGCAGTTTTGATGTAAGAAACGCTTGAGAAACTCCAAATTTTCGCACTTCTGATGCTCGAAACGAATAACTAGAACGGCCTGGGGGAAAACTACTCATACCGTTGTAATGGGGCGAGTTTCTACTTTCAGATGCAACAGAAACTTTGCGGATTGGTCAATCCGTTCGCGAGATATGGCAGTTTTGATGTAAGAAACGCTTGAAAAACTCCAAATTTTCGCAGTTCTGATGCTCGAAACGAATAACCAGAACGGCCTAGGGGAAAACTACTCATACCGTTGTAATGGGGCTAGTTTCTACATTCAGATGCAACAGAAACTTTGCGGATTGGTCAATCCGTTCGCGAGATATGACAGTTTTGAGGTAAGAAACGCTTGAGAAACTCCAAATTTTCGCAGTTCTGATGCTCGAAACGAATAACTAGAACGGCCTAGGGGAAAACTACTCATACCGTTGTAATGGGGCGAGTTTCTACTTTCAGATGCAACAGAAACTTTGCGGATTGGTCAATCCGTTCGCGAGATATGGCAGTTTTGATGTAAGAAACGCTTGAGAAACTCCAAATTTTCGCACTTCTGATGCTCGAAACGAATAACTAGAACGGCCTGGGGGAAAACTAGTCATACCGTTGTAATGGGGCGAGTTTCTACTTTCAGATGCAACAGAAACTTTGCGGATTGGTCAATCCGTTCGCGAGATATGGCAGTTTTGATGTAAGAAACGCTTGAAAAACTCCAAATTTTCGCAGTTCTGATGCTCGAAACGAATAACCAGAACGGCCTAGGGGAAAACTACTCATACCGTTGTAATGGGGCTAGTTTCTACTTTCAGATGCAACAGAAACTTTGCGGATTGGTCAATCCGTTCGCGAGATATGGCAGTTTTGAGGTAAGAAACGCTTGAAAAACTCCAAATTTTCGCAGTTCTGATGCTCGAAACGAATAACCAGAACGGCCTAGGGGAAAACTACTCATACCGTTGTAATGGGGCTAGCTTCTACTTTCAGATGCAACAGAAACTTTGCGGATTGGTCAATCCGTTCGCGAGATATGGCAGTTTTGAGGTAAGAAACGCTTGAGAAACTCCAAATTTTCGCACTTCTGATGCTCGAAACGAATAACTAGAACGGCCTGGGGGAAAACTACTCATACCGTTGTAATGGGGCGAGTTTCTACTTTCAGATGCAACAGAAACTTTGCGGATTGGTCAATCCGTTCGCGAGATATGGCAGTTTTGATGTAAGAAACGCTTGAAAAACTCCAAATTTTCGCAGTTCTGATGCTCGAAACGAATAACCAGAACGGCCTAGGGGAAAACTACTCACACCGTTGTAATGGGGCTAGTTTCTACATTCAGATGCAACAGAAACTTTGCGGATTGGTCAATCCGTTCGCGAGATATGGCAGTTTTGAGGTAAGAAACGCTTGAGAAACTCCAAATTTTCGCAGTTCTGATGCTCGAAACGAATAACTAGAACGGCCTAGGGGTAAACTACTCATACCGTTGTAATGGGGCGAGTTTCTACTTTCAGATGCAACAGAAACTTTGCGGATTGGTCAATCCGTTCGCGAGATATGGCAGTTTTGATGTAAGAAACGCTTGAGAAACTCCAAATTTTCGCACTTCTGATGCTCGAAACGAATAACTAGAACGTCCTGGGGGAAAACTAGTCATACCGTTGTAATGGGGCGAGTTTCTACTTTCAGATGCAACAGAAACTTTGCGGATTGGTCAATCCGTTCGCGAGATATGGCATTTTTGAGGTAAGAAACGCTTGAAAAACTCCAAATTTTCGCAGTTCTGATGCTCGAAACGAATAACTAAAGCGGCCTAGGGGAAAACTACTCATACCGTTGTAATGGGGCGAGTTTCTACTTTCAGATGCAACAGAAACTTTGCGGATTTGTCAATCCGTTCGCGAGATATGACAGTTTTGACGTAAGAAACGCTTGAGAAACTCCAAATTTTCGCAGTTCTGATGCTCGAAACGAATAACTAGAACGGCCTAGGGGAAAACTACTCATACCGTTGTAACGGGGCGAGTTTCTACTTTCAGATGCAACAGAAACTTTGCGGATTGGTCAATCCGTTCGCGAGATATGGCAGTTTTGATGTAAGAAACGCTTGAGAAACTCCAAATTTTCGCAGTTCTGATGCTCGAAACGAATAACTAGAACGGCCTAGGGGTAAACTACTCATACCGTTGCAATGGGGCGAGTTTCTACTTTCAGATGCAACAGAAACTTTGCGGATTGGTCAATCCGTTCGCGAGATATGGCAGTTTTGAGGTAAGAAACGCTTGAGAAACTCCAAATTTTCGCAGTTCTGATGCTCGAAACGATTAACTAGAACGGCCTAGGGGAAAACTACTTATACCGTTGTAATGGGGCTAGTTTCTACTTTCAGATGCAACAGAAACTTTGCGGATTGGTCAATCCGTTCGCGAGATATGGCAGTTTTGAGGTAAGAAACGCTTGAGAAACTCCAAATTTTCGCAGTTCTGATGCTCGAAACGAATAACTAGAACGGCCTAGGGGAAAACTACTCATACCGTAGTAATGGTGCGAGTTTCTACTTTCAGATGCAACAGAAACTTTGCGGATTGGTCAATCCGTTCGCGAGATATGGCAGTTTTGAGGTAAGAAACGCTTGAGAAACTCCAAATTTTCGCACTTCTGATGCTCGAAACGAATAACTAGAACGGCCTGGGGGAAAACTACTCATACCGTTGTAATGGGGCGAGTTTCTACTTTCAGATGCAACAGAAACTTTGCGGATTGGTCAATCCGTTCGCGAGATATGGCAGTTTTGATGTAAGAAACGCTTGAAAAACTCCAAATTTTCGCAGTTCTGATGCTCGAAACGAATAACCAGAACGGCCTAGGGGAAAACTACTCATACCGTTGTAATGGGGCTAGTTTCTACATTCAGATGCAACAGAAACTTTGCGGATTGGTCAATCCGTTCGCGAGATATGACAGTTTTGAGGTAAGAAACGCTTGAGAAACTCCAAATTTTCGCAGTTCTGATGCTCGAAACGAATAACTAGAACGGCCTAGGGGAAAACTACTCATACCGTTGTAATGGGGCGAGTTTCTACTTTCAGATGCAACAGAAACTTTGCGGATTGGTCAATCCGTTCGCGAGATATGGCAGTTTTGATGTAAGAAACGCTTGAGAAACTCCAAATTTTCGCACTTCTGATGCTCGAAACGAATAACTAGAACGGCCTGGGGGAAAACTAGTCATACCGTTGTAATGGGGCGAGTTTCTACTTTCAGATGCAACAGAAACTTTGCGGATTGGTCAATCCGTTCGCGAGATATGGCAGTTTTGATGTAAGAAACGCTTGAAAAACTCCAAATTTTCGCAGTTCTGATGCTCGAAACGAATAACCAGAACGGCCTAGGGGAAAACTACTCATACCGTTGTAATGGGGCTAGTTTCTACTTTCAGATGCAACAGAAACTTTGCGGATTGGTCAATCCGTTCGCGAGATATGGCAGTTTTGAGGTAAGAAACGCTTGAAAAACTCCAAATTTTCGCAGTTCTGATGCTCGAAACGAATAACCAGAACGGCCTAGGGGAAAACTACTCATACCGTTGTAATGGGGCTAGCTTCTACTTTCAGATGCAACAGAAACTTTGCGGATTGGTCAATCCGTTCGCGAGATATGGCAGTTTTGAGGTAAGAAACGCTTGAGAAACTCCAAATTTTCGCAGTTCTGATGCTCGAAACGAATAACTAGAACGGCCTAGGGGAAAACTACTCATACCGTTGTAATGGGGCGAGTTTCTACTTTCAGATGCAACAGAAACTTTGCGGATTGGTCAATCCGTTCGCGAGATATGGCATTTTTGAGGTAAGAAACGCTTGAAAAACTCCAAATTTTCGCAGTTCTGATGCTCGAAACGAATAACTAAAGCGGCCTAGGGGAAAACTACTCATACCGTTGTAATGGGGCGAGTTTCTACTTTCAGATGCAACAGAAACTTTGCGGATTGGTCAATCCGTTCGCGAGATATGGCAGTTTTGAGGTAAGAAACGCTTGAAAAACTCCAAATTTTCGCAGTTCTGATGCTCGAAACGAATAACCAGAACGGCCTAGGGGAAAACTACTCATACCGTTGTAATGGGGCTAGCTTCTACTTTCAGATGCAACAGAAACTTTGCGGATTGGTCAATCCGTTCGCGAGATATGGCAGTTTTGAGGTAAGAAACGCTTGAGAAACTCCAAATTTTCGCAGTTCTGATGCTCGAAACGAATAACTAGAACGGCCTAGGGGAAAACTACTCATACCGTTGTAATGGGGCGAGTTTCTACTTTCAGATGCAACAGAAACTTTGCGGATTGGTCAATCCGTTCGCGAGATATGGCATTTTTGAGGTAAGAAACGCTTGAAAAACTCCAAATTTTCGCAGTTCTGATGCTCGAAACGAATAACTAAAGCGGCCTAGGGGAAAACTACTCATACCGTTGTAATGGGGCGAGTTTCTACTTTCAGATGCAACAGAAACTTTGCGGATTTGTCAATCCGTTTGCGAGATATGACAGTTTTGACGTAAGAAACGCTTGAGAAACTCCAAATTTTCGCAGTTCTGATGCTCGAAACGAATAACTAGAACGGCCTAGGGGAAAACTACTCATACCGTTGTAACGGGGCGAGTTTCTACTTTCAGATGCAACAGAAACTTTGCGGATTGGTCAATCCGTTCGCGAGATATGGCAGTTTTGATGTAAGAAACGCTTGAGAAACTCCAAATTTTCGCAGTTCTGATGCTCGAAACGAATAACTAGAACGGCCTAGGGGTAAACTACTCATACCGTTGTAATGGGGCGAGTTTCTACTTTCAGATGCAACAGAAACTTTGCGGAGTGGTCAATCCGTTCGCGAGATATGGCAGTTTTGAGGTAAGAAACGCTTGAGAAACTCCAAATTTTCGCAGTTCTGATGCTCGAAACGATTAACTAGAACGGCCTAGGGGAAAACTACTTATACCGTTGTAATGGGGCTAGTATCTACTTTCAGATGCAACAGAAACTTTGCGGATTGGTCAATCTGTTCGCGAGATATGGCAGTTTTGAGGTAAGAAACGCTTGAGAAACTCCAAATTTTCGCAGTTCTGATGCTCGAAACGAATAACTAGAACGGCCTAGGGGAAAACTACTCATACCGTTGTAATGGTGCGAGTTTCTACTTTCAGATGCAACAGAAACTTTGCGGATTGGTCAATCCGTTCGCGAGATATGGCAGTTTTGAGGTAAGAAACGCTTGAGAAACTCCAAATTTTCGCACTTCTGATGCTCGAAACGAATAACTAGAACGGCCTGGGGGAAAACTACTCATACCGTTGTAATGGGGCGAGTTTCTACTTTCAGATGCAACAGAAACTTTGCGGATTGGTCAATCCGTTCGCGAGATATGGCAGTTTTGATGTAAGAAACGCTTGAAAAACTCCAAATTTTCGCAGTTCTGATGCTCGAAACGAATAACCAGAACGGCCTAGGGGAAAACTACTCATACCGTTGTAATGGGGCTAGTTTCTACAATCAGATGCAACAGAAACTTTGCGGATTGGTCAATCCGTTCGCGAGATATGACAGTTTTGAGGTAAGAAACGCTTGAGAAACTCCAAATTTTCGCAGTTCTGATAATCGAAACGATTAACTAGAACGGCCTAGGGGAAAACTACTTATACCGTTGTAATGGGGCTAGTTTCTACTTTCAGATGCAACAGAAACTTTGCGGATTGGTCAATCCGTTCGCGAGATATGGCAGTTTTGAGGTAAGAAACGCTTGAGAAACTCCAAATTTTCGCAGTTCTGATGCTCGAAACGAATAACCAGAACGGCCTAGGGGAAAACTACTCATACCGTTGTAATGGGGCTAGTTTCTACATTCAGATGCAACAGAAACTTTGCGGATTGGTCAATCCGTTCGCGAGATATGGCAGTTTTGAGGTAAGAAACGCTTGAAAAACTCCAAATTTTCGCAGTTCTGATGCTCGAAACGAATAACCAGAACGGCCTAGGGGAAAACTACTCATACCGTTGTAATGGGGCTAGCTTCTACTTTCAGATGCAACAGAAACTTTGCGGATTGGTCAATCCGTTCGCGAGATATGGCAGTTTTGAGGTAAGAAACGCTTGAGAAACTCCAAATTTTCGCAGTTCTGATGCTCGAAACGAATAACTAGAACGGCCTAGGGGAAAACTACTCATACCGTTGTAATGGGGCGAGTTTCTACTTTCAGATGCAACAGAAACTTTGCGGATTGGTCAATCCGTTCGCGAGATATGGCAGTTTTGAGGTAAGAAACGCTTGAGAATCTCCAAATTTTCGCAGTTCTGATGCTCGAAACGATTAACTAGAACGGCCTAGGGGAAAACTACTCATACCGTTGTAATGGGGCTAGTTTCTACTTTCAGATGCAACAGAAACTTTGCGGATTGGTCAATCCGTTCGCGAGATATGGCAGTTTTGAGGTAAGAAACGCTTGAGAAACTCCAAATTTTCGCAGTTCTGATGCTCGAAACGATTAACTAGAACGGCCTAGGGGAAAACTACTTATACCGTTGTAATGGGGCTAGTTTCTACTTTCAGATGCAACAGAAACTTTGCGGATTGGTCAATCCGTTCGCGAGATATGGCAGTTTTGAGGTAAGAAACGCTTGAGAAACTCCAAATTTTCGCAGTTCTGATGCTCGAAACGAATAACCAGAACGGCCTAGGGGAAAACTACTCATACCGTTATAATGGGGCTAGTTTCTACATTCAGATGCAACAGAAACTTTGCGGATTGGTCAATCCGTTCGCGAGATATGGCAGTTTTGAGGTAAGAAACGCTTGAAAAACTCCAAATTTTCGCAGTTCTGATGCTCGAAACGAATAACCAGAACGGCCTAGGGGAAAACTACTCATACCGTTGTAATGGGGCTAGCTTCTACTTTCAGATGCAACAGAAACTTTGCGGATTGGTCAATCCGTTCGCGAGATATGGCAGTTTTGAGGTAAGAAACGCTTGAGAAACTCCAAATTTTCGCAGTTCTGATGCTCGAAACGAATAACCAGAACGGCCTAGGGGAAAACTACTCATACCCTTGTAATGGGGCTAGCTTCTACTTTCAGATGCAACAGAAACTTTGCGGATTGGTCAATCCGTTCGCGAGATATGGCAGTTTTGAGGTAAGAAACGCTTGAGAAACTCCAAATTTTCGCAGTTCTGATGCTCGAAACGAATAACTAGAACGGCCTAGGGGAAAACTACTCATACCGTTGTAATGGGGCGAGTTTCTACTTTCAGATGCAACAGAAACTTTGCGGATTGGTCAATCCGTTCGCGAGATATGGCAGTTTTGAGGTAAGAAACGCTTGAGAAACTCCAAATTTTCGCGGTTCTGATGCTCGAAACGATTAACTCGAACGGCCTAGGGGAAAACTACTTATACCGTTGTAATGGGGCTAGTTTCTACTTTCAGATGCAACAGAAACTTTGCGGATCGGTAAATCCGTTCGCGAGATATGGCAGTTTTGAGGTAAGAAACGCTTGAGAAACTCCAAATTTTCGCAGTTCTGATGCTCGAAACGAATAACTAGAACGGCCTAGGGGAAAACTACTCATACCGTTGTAATGGTGCGAGTTTCTACTTTCAGATGCAACAGAAACTTTGCGGATTGGTCAATCCGTTCGCGAGATATGGCAGTTTTGATGTAAGAAACGCTTGAGAAACTCCAAATTTTCGCACTTCTGATGCTCGAAACGAATAACTAGAACGGCCTGGGGGAAAACTACTCATACCGTTGTAATGGGGCGAGTTTCTACTTTCAGATGCAACAGAAACTTTGCGGATTGGTCAATCCGTTCGCGAGATATGGCAGTTTTGATGTAAGAATCGCTTGAAAAACTCCAAATTTTCGCAGTTCTGATGCTCGAAACGAATAACCAGAACGGCCTAGGGGAAAACTACTCATACCGTTGTAATGGGGCTAGTTTCTACATTCAGATGCAACAGAAACTTTGCGGATTGGTCAATCCGTTCGCGAGATATGACAGTTTTGAGGTAAGAAACGCTTGAGAAACTCCAAATTTTCGCAGTTCTGATGCTCGAAACGAATAACTAGAACGGCCTAGGGGAAAACTACTCATACCGTTGTAATGGGGCGAGTTTCTACTTTCAGATGCAACAGAAACTTTGCGGATTGGTCAATCCGTTCGCGAGATATGGCAGTTTTGATGTAAGAAACGCTTGAGAAACTCCAAATTTTCGCAATTCTGATGCTCGAAACGAATAACTAGAACGGCCTGGGGGAAAACTAGTCATACCGTTGTAATGGGGCGAGTTTCTACTTTCAGATGCAACAGAAACTTTGCGGATTGGTCAATCCGTTCGCGAGATATGGCTATTTTGATGTAAGAAACGCTTGAAAAACTCCAAATTTTCGCAGTTCTGATGCTCGAAACGAATAACCAGAACGGCCTAGGGGAAAACTACTCATACCGTTGTAATGGGGCTAGTTTCTACTTTCAGATGCAACAGAAACTTTGCGGATTGGTCAATCCGTTCGCGAGATATGGCAGTTTTGAGGTAAGAAACGCTTGAAAAACTCCAAATTTTCGCAGTTCTGATGCTCGAAACGAATAACCAGAACGGCCTAGGGGAAAACTACCCATACCGTTGTAATGGGGCTAGCTTCTACTTTCAGATGCAACAGAAACTTTGCGGATTGGTCAATCCGTTCGCGAGATATGGCAGTTTTGAGGTAAGAAACGCTTGAGAAACTCCAAATTTTCGCAGTTCTGATGCTCGAAACGAATAACTAGAACGGCCTAGGGGAAAACTACTCATACCGTTGTAATGGGGCGAGTTTCTACTTTCAGATGCAACAGAAACTTTGCGGATTGGTCAATCCGTTCGCGAGATATGGCATTTTTGAGGTAAGAAACGCTTGAAAAACTCCAAATTTTCGCAGTTCTGATGCTCGAAACGAATAACTAAAGCGGCCTAGGGGAAAACTACTCATACCGTTGTAATGGGGCGAGTTTCTACTTTCAGATGCAACAGAAACTTTGCGGATTTGTCAAACCGTTCGCGAGATATGACAGTTTTGACGTAAGAAACGCTTGAGAAACTCCAAATTTTCGCAGTTCTGATGCTCGAAACGAATAACTAGAACGGCCTAGGGGAAAACTACTCATACCGTTGTAACGGGGCGAGTTTCTACTTTCAGATGCAACAGAAACTTTGCGGATTGGTCAATCCGTTCGCGAGATATGGCAGTTTTGAGGTAAGAAACGCTTGAGAAACTCCAAATTTTCGCAGTTCTGATGCTCGAAACGAATAACTAGAACGGCCTAGGGGAAAACTACTCATACCGTTGTAATGGTGCGAGTTTCTACTTTCAGATGCAACAGAAACTTTGCGGATTTGTCAATCCGTTCGCGAGATATGACAGTTTTGACGTAAGAAACGCTTGAGAAACTCCAAATTTTCGCACTTCTGATGCTCGAAACGAATAACTAGAACGGCCTAGGGGAAAACTACTCATACCGTTGTAACGGGGCGAGTTTCTACTTTCAGATGCAACAGAAACTTTGCGGATTGGTCAATCCGTTCGCGAGATATGGCAGTTTTGATGTAAGAAACGCTTGAGAAACTCCAAATTTTCGCAGTTCTGATGCTCGAAACGAATAACTAGAACGGCCTAGGGGTACACTACTCGTACCGTTGTAATGGGGCGAGTTTCTACTTTCAGATGCAACAGAAACTTTGCGGATTGGTCAATCCGTTCGCGAGATATGGCAGTTTTGAGGTAAGAAACGCTTGAGAAACTCCAAATTTTCGCAGTTCTGATGCTCGAAACGATTAACTAGAACGGCCTAGGGGAAAACTACTTATACCGTTGTAATGGGGCTAGTTTCTACTTTCCGATGCAACAGAAACTTTGCGGATTGGGCAATCCGTTCGCGAGATATGGCAGTTTTGAGGTAAGAAACGCTTGAGAAACTCCAAATTTTCGCAGTTCTGATGCTCGAAACGAATAACTAGAACGGCCTAGGGGAAAACTACTCATACCGTTGTAATGGTGGGAGTTTCTACTTTCAGATGCAACAGAAACTTTGCGGATTGGTCAATCCGTTCGCGAGATATGGCAGTTTTGATGTAAGAAACGCTTGAGAAACTCCAAATTTTCGCACTTCTGATGCTCGAAACGAATAACTAGAACGGCCTGGGGGAAAACTAGTCATACCGTTGTAATGGGGCGAGTTTCTACTTTCAGATGCAACAGAAACTTTGCGGATTGGTCAATCCGTTCGCGAGATATGGCAGTTTTGATGTAAGAAACGCTTGAAAAACTCCAAATTTTCGCAGTTCTGATGCTCGAAACGAATAACCAGAACGGCCTAGGGGAAAACTACTCATACCGTTGTAATGGGGCTAGTTTCTACATTCAGATGCAACAGAAACTTTGCGGATTGGTCAATCCGTTCGCGAGATATGACAGTTTTGAGGTAAGAAACGCTTGAGAAACTCCAAATTTTCGCAGTTCTGATGCTCGAAACGAATAACTAGAACGGCCTAGGGGAAAACTACTCATACCGTTGTAATGGGGCGAGTTTCTACTTTCAGATGCAACAGAAACTTTGCGGATTGGTCAATCCGTTCGCGAGATATGGCAGTTTTGATGTAAGAAACGCTTGAGAAACTCCAAATTTTCGCACTTCTGATGCTCGAAACGAATAACTAGAACGGCCTGGGGGAAAACTAGTCATACCGTTGTAATGGGGCGAGTTTCTACTTTCAGATGCAACAGAAACTTTGCGGATTGGTCAATCCGTTCGCGAGATATGGCATTTTTGAGGTAAGAAACGCTTGAAAAACTCCAAATTTTCGCAGTTCTGATGCTCGAAACGATTAACTAGAACGGCCTAGGGGAAAACTACTTATACCGTTGTAATGGGGCTAGTTTCTACTTTCAGATGCAACAGAAACTTTGCGGATTGGTCAATCCGTTCGCGAGATATGGCAGTTTTGAGGTAAGAAACGCTTGAGAAACTCCAAATTTTCGCAGTTCTGATGCTCGAAACGAATAACTAGAACGGCCTAGGGGGAAACTACTCATACCGTTGTAATGGTGGGAGTTTCTACTTTCAGATGCAACAGAAACTTTGCGGATTGGTCAATCCGTTCGCGAGATATGGCTGTGTTGATGTAAGAAACACTTGAGAAACTCCAAATTTTCGCACTTCTGATGCTCGAAACGAATAACTAGAACGGCCTGGGGGAAAACTAGTCATACCGTTGTAATGGGGCGAGTTTCTACTTTCAGATGCAACAGAAACTTTGCGGATTGGTCAATCCGTTCGCGAGATATGGCAGTTTTGATGTAAGAAACGCTTGAAAAACTCCAAATTTTCGAAGTTCTGATGCTCGATACGAATAACCAGAACGGCCTAGGGGAAAACTACTCATACCGTTGTAATGGGGCTAGTTTCTACATTCAGATGCAACAGAAACTTTGCGGATTGGTCAATCCGTTCGCGAGATATGACAGTTTTGAGGTAAGAAACGCTTGAGAAACTCCAAATTTTCGCAGTTCTGATGCTCGAAACGAATAACCAGAACGGCCTAGGGGAAAACTACTCATACCGTTGTAATGGGGCTAGTTTCTACATTCAGATGCAACAGAAACTTTGCGGATTGGTCAATCAGTTCGCGAGATATGACAGTTTTGAGGTAAGAAACGCTTGAAAAACTCCAAATTTTCGCAGTTCTGATGCTCGAAACGAATAACTAAAACGGCCTAGGGGAAAACTACTCATACCGTTGTAATGGGGCGAGTTTCTACTTTCAGATGCAACAGAAACTTTGCGGATTGGTCAATCCGTTCGCGAGATATGGCAGTTTTGAGGTAAGAAACGCTTGAGAAACTCCAAATTTTCGCAGTTCTGATGCTCGAAACGAATAACTAGAACGGCCTAGGGGAAAACTACTCATACCGTTGTAATGGTGGGAGTTTCTACTTTCAGATGCAACAGAAACTTTGCGGATTGGTCAATCCGTTCGCGAGATATGGCAGTTTTGATGTAAGAAACGCTTGAGAAACTCCAAATTTTCGCACTTCTGATGCTCGAAACGAATAACTAGAACGGCCTGGGGGAAAACTAGTCATACCGTTGTAATGGGGCGAGTTTCTACTTTCAGATGCAACAGAAACTTTGCGGATTGGTCAATCCGTTCGCGAGATATGGCATTTTTGAGGTAAGAAACGCTTGAAAAACTCCAAATTTTCGCAGTTCTGATGCTCGAAACGAATAACTAAAGCGGCCTAGGGGAAAACTACTCATACCGTTGTAATGGGGCGAGTTTCTACTTTCAGATGCAACAGAAACTTTGCGGATTTGTCAATCCGTTCGCGAGATATGACAGTTTTGACGTAAGAAACGCTTGAGAAACTCCAAATTTTCGCAGTTCTGATGCTCGAAACGAATAACTAGAACGGCCTAGGGGAAAACTACTCATACCGTTGTAACGGGGCGAGTTTCTACTTTCAGATGCAACAGAAACTTTGCGGATTGGTCAATCCGTTCGCGAGATATGGCAGTTTTGATGTAAGAAACGCTTGAGAAACTCCAAATTTTCGCAGTTCTGATGCTCGAAACGAATAACTAGAACGGCCTAGGGGTAAACTACTCATACCGTTGTAATGGGGCGAGTTTCTACTTTCAGATGCAACAGAAACTTTGCGGATTGGTCAATCCGTTCGCGAGATATGGCAGTTTTGAGGTAAGAAACGCTTGAGAAACTCCAAATTTTCGCAGTTCTGATGCTCGAAACGATTAACTAGAACGGCCTAGGGGAAAACTACTTATACCGTTGTAATGGGGCTAGTTTCTACTTTCAGATGCAACAGAAACTTTGCGGATTGGTCAATCCGTTCGCGAGATATGGCAGTTTTGAGGTAAGAAACGCTTGAGAAACTCCAAATTTTCGCAGTTCTGATGCTCGAAACGAATAACTAGAACGGCCTAGGGGGAAACTACTCATACCGTTGTAATGGTGGGAGTTTCTACTTTCAGATGCAACAGAAACTTTGCGGATTGGTCAATCCGTTCGCGAGATATGGCTGTGTTGATGTAAGAAACACTTGAGAAACTCCAAATTTTCGCACTTCTGATGCTCGAAACGAATAACTAGAACGGCCTGGGGGAAAACTAGTCATACCGTTGTAATGGGGCGAGTTTCTACTTTCAGATGCAACAGAAACTTTGCGGATTGGTCAATCCGTTCGCGAGATATGGCAGTTTTGATGTAAGAAACGCTTGAAAAACTCCAAATTTTCGAAGTTCTGATGCTCGATACGAATAACCAGAACGGCCTAGGGGAAAACTACTCATACCGTTGTAATGGGGCTAGTTTCTACATTCAGATGCAACAGAAACTTTGCGGATTGGTCAATCCGTTCGCGAGATATGACAGTTTTGAGGTAAGAAACGCTTGAGAAACTCCAAATTTTCGCAGTTCTGATGCTCGAAACGAATAACCAGAACGGCCTAGGGGAAAACTACTCATACCGTTGTAATGGGGCTAGTTTCTACATTCAGATGCAACAGAAACTTTGCGGATTGGTCAATCAGTTCGCGAGATATGACAGTTTTGAGGTAAGAAACGCTTGAAAAACTCCAAATTTTCGCAGTTCTGATGCTCGAAACGAATAACTAAAACGGCCTAGGGGAAAACTACTCATACCGTTGTAATGGGGCGAGTTTCTACTTTCAGATGCAACAGAAACTTTGCGGATTGGTCAATCCGTTCGCGAGATATGACAGTTTTGACGTAAGAAACGCTTGAGAAACTCCAAATTTTCGCAGTTCTGATGCTCGAAACGAATAACCAGAACGGCCTAGGGGAAAACTACTCATACCGTTGTAATGGGGCTAGTTTCTACTTTCAGATGCAACAGAAACTTTGCGGATTGGTCAATCCGTTCGCGAGATATGGCAGTTTTGAGGTAAGAAACGCTTGAAAAACTCCAAATTTTCGCAGTTCTGATGCTCGAAACGAATAACCAGAACGGCCTAGGGGAAAACTACTCATACCGTTGTAATGGGGCTAGTTTCTACTTTCAGATGCAACAGAAACTTTGCGGATTGGTCAATCCGTTCGCGAGATATGGCAGTTTTGAGGTAAGAAACGCTTGAAAAACTCCAAATTTTCGCAGTTCTGATGCTCGAAACGAATAACCAGAACGGCCTAGGGGAAAACTACTCATACTGTTGTGATGGGGCGAGTTTCTACTTTCAGATGCAACAGAAACTTTGCGGATTGGTCAATCCGTTCGCGAGATATGACAGTTTTGACGTAAGAAACGCTTGAGAAACTCCAAATTTTCGCAGTTCTGATGCTCGAAACGAATAACCAGAACGGCCTAGGGGAAAACTACTCATACCGTTGTAATGGGGCTAGTTTCTACTTTCAGATGCAACAGAAACTTTGCGGATTGGTCAATCCGTTCGCGAGATATGGCAGTTTTGAGGTAAGAAACGCTTGAGAAACTCCAAATTTTCGCAGTTCTGATGCTCGAAACGATTAACTAGAACGGCCTAGGGGAAAACTACTTATACCGTTGTAATGGGGCTAGTTTCTACTTTCAGATGCAACAGAAACTTTGCGGATTGGTCAATCCGTTCGCGAGATATGGCAGTTTTGAGGTAAGAAACGCTTGAGAAACTCCAAATTTTCGCAGTTCTGATGCTCGAAACGATTAACTAGAACGGCCTAGGGGAAAACTACTTATACCGTTGTAATGGGGCTAGTTTCTACTTTCAGATGCAACAGAAACTTTGCGGATTGGTCAATCCGTTCGCGAGATATGGCAGTTTTGAGGTAAGAAACGCTTGAGAAACTCCAAATTTTCGCAGTTCTGATGCTCGAAACGAATAACTAGAACGGCCTAGGGGGAAACTACTCATACCGTTGTAATGGTGGGAGTTTCTACTTTCAGATGCAACAGAAACTTTGCGGATTGGTCAATCCGTTCGCGAGATATGGCTGTGTTGATGTAAGAAACACTTGAGAAACTCCAAATTTTCGCACTTCTGATGCTCGAAACGAATAACTAGAACGGCCTGGGGGAAAACTAGTCATACCGTTGTAATGGGGCTAGTTTCTACATTCAGATGCAACAGAAACTTTGCGGATTGGTCAATCCGTTCGCGAGATATGGCAGTTTTGATGTAAGAAACGCTTGAGAAACTCCAAATTTTCGCACTTCTGATGCTCGAAACGAATAACTAGAACGGCCTGGGGGAAAACTAGTCATACCGTTGTAATGGGGCGAGTTTCTACTTTCAGATGCAACAGAAACTTTGCGGATTGGTCAATCCGTTCGCGAGATATGGCATTTTTGAGGTAAGAAACGCTTGAAAAACTCCAAATTTTCGCAGTTCTGATGCTCGAAACGAATAACTAAAGCGGCCTAGGGGAAAACTACTCATACCGTTGTAATGGGGCGAGTTTCTACTTTCAGATGCAACAGAAACTTTGCGGATTTGTCAATCCGTTCGCGAGATATGACAGTTTTGACGTAAGAAACGCTTGAGAAACTCCAAATTTTCGCAGTTCTGATGCTCGAAACGAATAACTAGAACGGCCTAGGGGAAAACTACTCATACCGTTGTAACGGGGCGAGTTTCTACTTTCAGATGCAACAGAAACTTTGCGGATTGGTCAATCCGTTCGCGAGATATGGCAGTTTTGATGTAAGAAACGCTTGAGAAACTCCAAATTTTCGCAGTTCTGATGCTCGAAACGAATAACTAGAACGGCCTAGGGGTAAACTACTCATACCGTTGTAATGGGGCGAGTTTCTACTTTCAGATGCAACAGAAACTTTGCGGATTGGTCAATCCGTTCGCGAGATATGGCAGTTTTGAGGTAAGAAACGCTTGAGAAACTCCAAATTTTCGCAGTTCTGATGCTCGAAACGATTAACTAGAACGGCCTAGGGGAAAACTACTTATACCGTTGTAATGGGGCTAGTTTCTACTTTCAGATGCAACAGAAACTTTGCGGATTGGTCAATCCGTTCGCGAGATATGGCAGTTTTGAGGTAAGAAACGCTTGAGAAACTCCAAATTTTCGCAGTTCTGATGCTCGAAACGAATAACTAGAACGGCCTAGGGGGAAACTACTCATACCGTTGTAATGGTGGGAGTTTCTACTTTCAGATGCAACAGAAACTTTGCGGATTGGTCAATCCGTTCGCGAGATATGGCTGTGTTGATGTAAGAAACACTTGAGAAACTCCAAATTTTCGCACTTCTGATGCTCGAAACGAATAACTAGAACGGCCAGGGGGAAAACTAGTCATACCGTTGTAATGGGGCGAGTTTCTACTTTCAGATGCAACAGAAACTTTGCGGATTGGTCAATCCGTTCGCGAGATATGGCAGTTTTGATGTAAGAAACGCTTGAAAAACTCCAAATTTTCGAAGTTCTGATGCTCGATACGAATAACCAGAACGGCCTAGGGGAAAACTACTCATACCGTTGTAATGGGGCTAGTTTCTACATTCAGATGCAACAGAAACTTTGCGGATTGGTCAATCCGTTCGCGAGATATGACAGTTTTGAGGTAAGAAACGCTTGAGAAACTCCAAATTTTCGCAGTTCTGATGCTCGAAACGAATAACCAGAACGGCCTAGGGGAAAACTACTCATACCGTTGTAATGGGGCTAGTTTCTACATTCAGATGCAACAGAAACTTTGCGGATTGGTCAATCAGTTCGCGAGATATGACAGTTTTGAGGTAAGAAACGCATGAAAAACTCCAAATTTTCGCAGTTCTGATGCTCGAAACGAATAACTAAAACGGCCTAGGGGAAAACTACTCATACCGTTGTAATGGGGCGAGTTTCTACTTTCAGATGCAACAGAAACTTTGCGGATTGGTCAATCCGTTCGCGAGATATGACAGTTTTGACGTAAGAAACGCTTGAGAAACTCCAAATTTTCGCAGTTCTGATGCTCGAAACGAATAACCAGAACGGCCTAGGGGAAAACTACTCATACCGTTGTAATGGGGCTAGTTTCTACTTTCAGATGCAACAGAAACTTTGCGGATTGGTCAATCCGTTCGCGAGATATGGCAGTTTTGAGGTAAGAAACGCTTGAAAAACTCCAAATTTTCGCAGTTCTGATGCTCGAAACGAATAACCAGAACGGCCTAGGGGAAAACTACTCATACCGTTGTAATGGGGCTAGTTTCTACTTTCAGATGCAACAGAAACTTTGCGGATTGGTCAATCCGTTCGCGAGATATGGCAGTTTTGAGGTAAGAAACGCTTGAAAAACTCCAAATTTTCGCAGTTCTGATGCTCGAAACGAATAACCAGAACGGCCTAGGGGAAAACTACTCATACTGTTGTGATGGGGCGAGTTTCTACTTTCAGATGCAACAGAAACTTTGCGGATTGGTCAATCCGTTCGCGAGATATGACAGTTTTGACGTAAGAAACGCTTGAGAAACTCCAAATTTTCGCAGTTCTGATGCTCGAAACGAATAACCAGAACGGCCTAGGGGAAAACTACTCATACCGTTGTAATGGGGCTAGTTTCTACTTTCAGATGCAACAGAAACTTTGCGGATTGGTCAATCCGTTCGCGAGATATGGCAGTTTTGAGGTAAGAAACGCTTGAAAAACTCCAAATTTTCGCAGTTCTGATGCTCGAAACGAATAACTAAAACGGCCTAGGGGAAAACTACTCATACCGTTGTAATGGGGCTAGTTTCTACTTTCAGATGCAACAGAAACTTTGCGGATTGGTCAATCCGTTCGCGAGATATGGCAGTTTTGAGGTAAGAAACGCTTGAAAAACTCCAAATTTTCGCAGTTCTGATGCTCGAAACGAATAACTAAAACGGCCTAGGGGAAAACTACTCATACCGTTGTAATGGGGCGAGTTTCTACTTTCAGATGCAACAGAAACTTTGCGGATTGGTCAATCCGTTCGCGAGATATGACAGTTTTGACGTAAGAAACGCTTGAGAAACTCCAAATTTTCGCAGTTCTGATGCTCGAAACGAATAACTAGAACGGCCTAGGGGAAAACTACTCATACCGTTGTAATGGTGCGAGTTTCTACTTTCAGATGCAACAGAAACTTTGCGGATTGGTCAATCCGTTCGCGAGATATGGCCGTTTTGATGTAAGAAACGCTTGAGAAACTCCAAATTTTCGCACTTCTGATGCTCGAAACGAATAACTAGAACGGCCTGGGGGAAAACTAGTCATACCGTTGTAATGGGGCGAGTTTCTACTTTCAGATGCAACAGAAACTTTGCGGATTGGTCAATCCGTTCGCGAGATATGGCAGTTTTGATGTAAGAAACGCTTGAAAAACTCCAAATTTTCGCAGTTCTGATGCTCGAAACGAATAACCAGAACGGCCTAGGGGAAAACTACTCATACCGTTGTAATGGGGCTAGTTTCTACATTCAGATGCAACAGAAACTTTGCGGATTGGTCAATCCGTTCGCGAGATATGACAGTTTTGAGGTAAGAAACGCTTGAGAAACTCCAAATTTTCGCAGTTCTGATGCTCGAAACGAATAACTAGAACGGCCTAGGGGAAAACTACTCATACCGTTGTAATGGGGCGAGTTTCTACTTTCAGATGCAACAGAAACATTGCGGATTGGTCAATCCGTTCGCGAGATATGGCAGTTTTGATGTAAGAAACGCTTGAGAAACTCCAAATTTTCGCAGTTCTGATGCTCGAAACGATTAACTAGAACGGCCTAGGGGAAAACTACTTATACCGTTGTAATGGGGCTAGTTTCTACTTTCAGATGCAACAGAAACTTTGTGGATTGGTCAATCCGTTCGCGAGATATGGCAGTTTTGAGGTAAGAAACGCTTGAGAAACTCCAAATTTTCGCAGTTCTGATGCTCGAAACGAATAACTAGAACGGCCTAGGGGAAAACTACTCATACCGTTGTAATGGTGCGAGTTTCTACTTTCAGATGCAACAGAAACTTTGCGGATTGGTCAATCCGTTCGCGAGATATGGCAGTTTTGAGGTAAGAAACGCTTGAGAAACTCCAAATTTTCGCAGTTCTGATGCTCGAAACGAATAACTAGAACGGCCTAGGGGAAAACTACTCATACCGTTGTAATGGTGCGAGTTTCTACTTTCAGATGCAACAGAAACTTTGCGGATTGGTCAATCCGTTCGCGAGATATGGCAGTTTTGATGTAAGAAACGCTTGAAAAACTCCAAATTTTCGCAGTTCTGATGCTCGAAACGAATAACCAGAACGGCCTAGGGGAAAACTACTCATACCGTTGTAATGGGGCTAGTTTCTACATTCAGATGCAACAGAAACTTTGCGGATTGGTCAATCCGTTCGCGAGATATGGCAGTTTTGATGTAAGAAACGCTTGAAAAACTCCAAATTTTCGCAGTTCTGATGCTCGAAACGAATAACCAGAACGGCCTAGGGGAAAACTACTCATACCATTGTAATGGGGCTAGTTTCTACTTTCAGATGCAACAGAAACTTTGCGGATTGGTCAATCCGTTCGCGAGATATGGCAGTTTTGAGGTAAGAAACGCTTGAGAAACTCCAAATTTTCGCAGTTCTGATGCTCGAAACGAATAACTAGAACGGCCTAGGGGAAAACTACTCATACCGTTGTAATGGGGCGAGTTTCTACTTTCAGATGCAACAGAAACTTTGCGGATTGGTCAATCCGTTCGCGAGATATGGCAGTTTTGATGTAAGAAACGCTTGAGAAACTCCAAATTTTCGCACTTCTGATGCTCGAAACGAATAACTAGAACGGCCTGGGGGAAAACTAGTCATACCGTTGTAATGGGGCGAGTTTCTACTTTCAGATGCAACAGAAACTTTGCGGATTGGTCAATCCGTTCGCGAGATATGGCAGTTTTGAGGTAAGAAACGCTTGAGAAACTCCAAATTTTCGCACTTCTGATGCTCGAAACGAATAACTAGAACGGCCTGGGGGAAAACTTGTCATACCGTTGTAATGGGGCGAGTTTCTACTTTCAGATGCAACAGAAACTTTGCGGATTGGTCAATCCGTTCGCGAGATATGGCAGTTTTGATGTAAGAAACGCTTGAAAAACTCCAAATTTTCGCAGTTCTGATGCTCGAAACGAATTACCAGAACGGCCTAGGGGAAAACTACTCATACCGTTGTAATGGGGCTAGTTTCTACTTTCAGATGCAACAGAAACTTTGCGGATTGGTCAATCCGTTCGCGAGATATGGCAGTTTTGAGGTAAGAAACGCTTGAGAAACTCCAAATTTTCGCAGTTCTGATGCTCGAAACGAATAACTAGAACGGCCTAGGGGAAAACTACTCATACCGTTGTAATGGGGCGAGTTTCTACTTTCAGATGCAACAGAAACTTTGCGGATTGGTCAATCCGTTCGCGAGATATGGCATTTTTGAGGTAAGAAACGCTTGAAAAACTCCAAATTTTCGCAGTTCTGATGCTCGAAACGAATAACTAAAACGGCCTAGGGGAAAACTACTCATACCGTTGTAATGGGGCGAGTTTCTACTTTCATATGCAACAGAAACTTTGCGGATTGGTCAATCCGTTCGCGAGATATGGCAGTTTTGAGGTAAGAAACGCTTGAGAAACTCCAAATTTCCGCAGTTCTGATGCTCGAAACGAATAACTAGAACGGCCTAGGGGAAAACTACTCATACCGTTGTAATGGGGCGAGTTTCTACTTTCAGATGCAACAGAAACTTTGCGGATTGGTCAATCCGTTTGCGAGATATGGCATTTTTGAGGTAAGAAACGCTTGAAAAACTCCAAATTTTCGCAGTTCTGATGCTCGAAACGAATAACTAAAGCGGCCTAGGGGAAAACTACTCATACCGTTGTAATGGGGCGAGTTTCTACTTTCAGATTGCAACAGAAACTTTGCGGATTTGTCAATCCGTTCGCGAGATATGACAGTTTTGACGTAAGAAACGCTTGAGAAACTCCAAATTTTCGCAGTTCTGATGCTCGAAACGAATAACTAGAACGGCCTAGGGGAAAACTACTCATACCGTTGTAACGGGGCGAGTTTCTACTTTCAGATGCAACAGAAACTTTGCGGATTGGTCAATCCGTTCGCGAGATATGGCAGTTTTGATGTAAGAAACGCTTGAGAAACTCCAAATTTTCGCAGTTCTGATGCTCGAAACGAATAACTAGAACGGCCTAGGGGTAAACTACTCATACCGTTGTAATGGGGCGAGTTTCTACTTTCAGATGCAACAGAAACTTTGCGGAATGGTCAATCCGTTCGCGAGATATGGCAGTTTTGAGGTAAGAAACGCTTGAGAAACTCCAAATTTTCGCAGTTCTGATGCTCGAAACGATTAACTAGAACGGCCTAGGGGAAAACTACTTATACCGTTGTAATGGGGCTAGTTTCTACTTTCAGATGCAACAGAAACTTTGCGGATTGGTCAATCCGTTCGCGAGATATGGCAGTTTTGAGGTAAGAAACGCTTGAGAAACTCCAAATTTTCGCAGTTCTGATGCTCGAAACGAATAACTAGAACGGCCTAGGGGAAAACTACTCATACCGTTGTAATGGTGCGAGTTTCTACTTTCAGATGCAACAGAAACTTTGCGGATTGGTCAATCCGTTCGCGAGATATGGCAGTTTTGAGGTAAGAAACGCTTGAGAAACTCCAAATTTTCGCAGTTCTGATGCTCGAAACGAATAACTAGAACGGCCTAGGGGAAAACTACTCATACCGTTGTAATGGTGCGAGTTTCTACTTTCAGATGCAACAGAAACTTTGCGGATTGGTCAATCCGTTCGCGAGATATGGCAGTTTTGATGTAAGAAACGCTTGAAAAACTCCAAATTTTCGCAGTTCTGATGCTCGAAACGAATAACCAGAACGGCCTAGGGGAAAACTACTCATACCGTTGTAATGGGGCTAGTTTCTACATTCAGATGCAACAGAAACTTTGCGGATTGGTCAATCCGTTCGCGAGATATGGCAGTTTTGATGTAAGAAACGCTTGAAAAACTCCAAATTTTCGCAGTTCTGATGCTCGAAACGAATAACCAGAACGGCCTAGGGGAAAACTACTCATACCGTTGTAATGGGGCTAGTTTCTACTTTCAGATGCAACAGAAACTTTGCGGATTGGTCAATCCGTTCGCGAGATATGGCAGTTTTGAGGTAAGAAACGCTTGAAAAACTCCAAATTTTCGCAGTTCTGATGCTCAAAACGAATAACCAGAACGGCCTAGGGGAAAACTACTCATACCGTTGTAATGGGGCTAGCTTCTACTTTCAGATGCAACCGAAACTTTGCGGATTGGTCAATCCGTTCGCGAGATATGGCAGTTTTGAGGTAAGAAACGCTTGAGAAACTCCAAATTTTCGCAGTTCTGATGCTCGAAACGAATAACTAGAACGGCCTAGGGGAAAACTACTCATACCGTTGTAATGGGGCGAGTTTCTACTTTCAGATGCAACAGAAACTTTGCGGATTGGTCAATCCGTTCGCGAGATATGGCATTTTTGAGGTAAGAAACGCTTGAAGAACTCCAAATTTTCGCAGTTCTGATGCTCGAAACGAATAACTAAAACGGCCTAGGGGAAAACTACTCATACCGTTGTAATGGGGCGAGTTTCTACTTTCAGATGCAACAGAAACTTTGCGGATTGGTCAATCCGTTCGCGAGATATGGCAGTTTTGAGGTAAGAAACGCTTGAGAAACACCAAATTTTCGCAGTTCTGATGCTCGAAACGATTAACTAGAACGGCCTAGGGGTAAACTACTCATACCGTTGTAATGGGGCGAGTTTCTACTTTCAGATGCAACAGAAACTTTGCGGATTGGTCAATCCGTTCGCGAGATATGGCAGTTTTGAGGTAAGAAACGCTTGAAAAACTCCAAATTTTCGCAGTTCTGATGCTCGAAACGAATAACTAAAACGGCCTAGGGGAAAACTACTCATACCGTTGTAATGGGGCGAGTTTCTACTTTCAGATGCAACAGAAACTTTGCGGATTGGTCAATCCGTTCGCGAGATATGACAGTTTTGACGTAAGAAACGCTTGAGAAACTCCAAATTTTCGCAGTTCTGATGCTCGAAACGAATAACCAGAACGGCCTAGGGGAAAACTACTCATACCGTTGTAATGGGGCTAGTTTCTACTTTCAGATGCAACAGAAACTTTGCGGATTGGTCAATCCGTTCGCGAGATATGGCAATTTTGAGGTAAGAAACGCTTGAAAAACTCCAAATTTTCGCAGTTCTGATGCTCGAAACGAATAACCAGAACGGCCTAGGGGAAAACTACTCATACCGTTGTAATGGGGCTAGTTTCTACTTTCAGATGCAACAGAAACTTTGCGGATTGGTCAATCCGTTCGCGAGATATGGCAGTTTTGAGGTAAGAAACGCTTGAAAAACTCCAAATTTTCGCAGTTCTGATGCTCGAAACGAATAACCAGAACGGCCTAGGGGAAAACTACTCATACCGTTGTGATGGGGCGAGTTTCTACTTTCAGATGCAACAGAAACTTTGCGGATTGGTCAATCCGTTCGCGAGATATGACAGTTTTGACGTAAGAAACGCTTGAGAAACTCCAAATTTTCGCAGTTCTGATGCTCGAAACGAATAACTAGAACGGCCTAGGGGAAAACTACTCATACCGTTGTAATGGGGCGAGTTTCCACTTTCAGATGCAACAGAAACTTTGCGGATTGGTCAATCCGATCGCGAGAAATGGCAGTTTTGAGGTAAGAAACGCTTGAGAAACTCCAAATTTTCGCAGTTCTGATGCTCGAAACGAATAACTAAAACGGCCTAGGGGAAAACTACTCATACCGTTGTAATGGGGCTAGTTTCTACATTCAGATGCAACAGAAACTTTGCGGATTGGTCAATCCGTTCGCGAGATATGGCAGTTTTGAGGTAAGAAACGCTTGAGAAACTCCAAATTTTCGCAGTTCTGATGCTCGAAACGAATAACCAGAACGGCCTAGGGGAAAACTACTCATACCGTTGTGATGGGGCTAGTTTCTACTTTCAGATGCAACAGAAACTTTGCGGATTGGTCAATCCGTTCGCGAGATATGGCAGTTTTGAGGTAAGAAACGCTTGAAAAACTCCAAATTTTCGCAGTTCTGATGCTCGAAACGAATAACCAGAACGGCCTAGGGGAAAACTACTCATACCGTTGTAATGGGGCTAGCTTCTACTTTCAGATGCAACAGAAACTTTGCGGATTGGTCAATCCGTTCGCGAGATATGGCAGTTTTGAGGTAAGAAACGCTTGAGAAACTCCAAATTTTCGCAGTTCTGATGCTCGAAACGAATAACTAAAACGGCCTAGGGGAAAACTACTCATACCGTTGTAATGGGGCGAGTTTCTACTTTCAGATGCAACAGAAACTTTGCGGATTGGTCAATCCGTTCGCGAGATATGACAGTTTTGACGTAAGAAACGCTTGAGAAACTCCAAATTTTCGCAGTTCTGATGCTCGAAACGAATAACCAGAACGGCCTAGGGGAAAACTACTCATACCGTTGTAATGGGGCTAGTTTCTACTTTCAGATGCAACAGAAACTTTGCGGATTGGTCAATCCGTTCGCGAGATATGGCAATTTTGAGGTAAGAAACGCTTGAAAAACTCCAAATTTTCGCAGTTCTGATGCTCGAAACGAATAACCAGAACGGCCTAGGGGAAAACTACTCATACCGTTGTAATGGGGCTAGTTTCTACTTTCAGATGCAACAGAAACTTTGCGGATTGGTCAATCCGTTCGCGAGATATGGCAGTTTTGAGGTAAGAAACGTTTGAAAAACTCCAAATTTTCGCAGTTCTGATGCTCGAAACGAATAACCAGAACGGCCTAGGGGAAAACTACTCATACCGTTGTAATGGGGCTAGTTTCTACATTCAGATGCAACAGAAACTTTGCGGAGTGGTCAATCAGTTCGCGAGATATGACAGTTTTGAGGTAAGAAACGCTTGAAAAACTCCAAATTTTCGCAGTTCTGATGCTCGAAACGAATAACTAAAACGGCCTAGGGGAAAACTACTCATACCGTTGTAATGGGGCGAGTTTCTACTTTCAGATGCAACAGAAACTTTGCGGATTGGTCAATCCGTTCGCGAGATATGACAGTTTTGACGTAAGAAACGCTTGAGAAACTCCAAATTTTCGCAGTTCTGATGCTCGAAACGAATAACTAGAACGGCCTAGGGGAAAACTACTCATACCGTTGTAACGGGGCGAGTTTCCACTTTCAGATGCAACAGAAACTTTGCGGATTGGTCAATCCGATCGCGAGAAATGGCAGTTTTGAGGTAAGAAACGCTTGAGAAACTCCAAATTTTCGCAGTTCTGATGCTCGAAACGAATAACTAAAGCGGCCTAGGGGAAAACTACTCATACCGTTGTAATGGGGCGAGTTTCTACTTTCAGATGCAACAGAAACTTTGCGGATTTGTCAATCCGTTCGCGAGATATGACAGTTTTGATGTAAGAAACGCTTGAGAAACTCCAAATTTTCGCACTTCTGATGCTCGAAACGAATAACTAGAACGGCCTGGGGGAAAACTAGTCATACCGTTGTAATGGGGCGAGTTTCTACTTTCAGATGCAACAGAAACTTTGCGGATTGGTCAATCCCATCGCGAGATATGGCAGTTTTGAGGTAAGAAACGCTTGAGAAACTCCAAATTTTCGCAGTTCTGATGCTCGAGACGAATAACTAAAACGGCCTAGGGGAAAACTACTCATACCGTTGTAATGGGGCGAGTTTCTACTTTCAGATGCAACAGAAACTTTGCGGATTGGTCAATCCGTTCGCGAGATATGACAGTTTTGACGTAAGAAACGCTTGAGAAACTCCAAATTTTCGCAGTTCTGATGCTCGAAACGAATAACCAGAACGGCCTAGGGGAAAACTACTCATACCGTTGTAATGGGGCTAGTTTCTACTTTCAGATGCAACAGAAACTTTGCGGATTGGTCAATCCGTTCGCGAGATATGGCAGTTTTGAGGTAAGAAACGCTTGAAAAACTCCAAATTTTCGCAGTTCTGATGCTCGAAACGAATAACCAGAACGGCCTAGGGGAAAACTACTCATACCGTTGTAATGGGGCTAGCTTCTACTTTCAGATGCAACAGAAACTTTGCGGATTGGTCAATCCGTTCGCGAGATATGGCAGTTTTGAGGTAAGAAACGCTTGAGAAACTCCAAATTTTCGCAGTTCTGATGCTCGAAACGAATAACTAGAACGGCCTAGGGGAAAACTACTCATACCGTTGTAATGGGGCGAGTTTCTACTTTCAGATGCAACAGAAACTTTGCGGATTGGTCAATCCGTTCGCGAGATATGGCATTTTTGAGGTAAGAAACGCTTGAAAAACTCCAAATTTTCGCAGTTCTGATGCTCGAAACGAATAACTAAAGCGGCCTAGGGGAAAACTACTCATACCGTTGTAATGGGGCGAGTTTCTACTTTCAGATGCAACAGAAACTTTGCGGATTTGTCAATCCGTTCGCGAGATATGACAGTTTTGACGTAAGAAACGCTTGAGAAACTCCAAATTTTCGCAGTTCTGATGCTCGAAACGAATAACTAGAACGGCCTAGGGGAAAACTACTCATACAGTTGTAACGGGGCGAGTTTCTACTTTCAGATGCAACAGAAACTTTGCGGATTGGTCAATCCGTTCGCGAGATATGACAGTTTTGACGTAAGAAACGCTTGAGAAACTCCAAATTTTCGCAGTTCTGATGCTCGAAACGAATAACTAGAACGGCCTAGGGGAAAACTACTCATACCGTTGTAACGGGGCGAGTTTCCACTTTCAGATGCAACAGAAACTTTGCGGATTGGTCAATCCGATCGCGAGAAATGGCAGTTTTGAGGTAAGAAACGCTTGAGAAACTCCAAATTTTCGCAGTTCTGATGCTCGAAACGAATAACTAAAGCGGCCTAGGGGAAAACTACTCATACCGTTGTAATGGGGCGAGTTTCTACTTTCAGATGCAACAGAAACTTTGCGGATTTGTCAATCCGTTCGCGAGATATGACAGTTTTGATGTAAGAAACGCTTGAGAAACTCCAAATTTTCGCACTTCTGATGCTCGAAACGAATAACTAGAACGGCCTGGGGGAAAACTAGTCATACCGTTGTAATGGGGCGAGTTTCTACTTTCAGATGCAACAGAAACTTTGCGGATTGGTCAATCCCATCGCGAGATATGGCAGTTTTGAGGTAAGAAACGCTTGAGAAACTCCAAATTTTCGCAGTTCTGATGCTCGAGACGAATAACTAAAACGGCCTAGGGGAAAACTACTCATACCGTTGTAATGGGGCGAGTTTCTACTTTCAGATGCAACAGAAACTTTGCGGATTGGTCAATCCGTTCGCGAGATATGACAGTTTTGACGTAAGAAACGCTTGAGAAACTCCAAATTTTCGCAGTTCTGATGCTCGAAACGAATAACCAGAACGGCCTAGGGGAAAACTACTCATACCGTTGTAATGGGGCTAGTTTCTACATTCAGATGCAACAGAAACTTTGCGGATTGGTCAATCCGTTCGCGAGATATGACAGTTTTGAGGTAAGAAACGCTTGAGAAACTCCAAATTTTCGCAGTTCTGATGCTCGAAACGAATAACTAGAACGGCCTAGGGGAAAACTACTCATACCGTTGTAATGGGGCGAGTTTCTACTTTCAGATGCAACAGAAACTTTGCGGATTGGTCAATCCGTTCGCGAGATATGGCAGTTTTGATGTAAGAAACGCTTGAGAAACTCCAAATTTTCGCACTTCTGATGCTCGAAACGAATAACTAGAACGGCCTGGGGGAAAACTAGTCATACCGTTGTAATGGGGCGAGTTTCTACTTTCAGATGCAACAGAAACTTTGCGGATTGGTCAATCCGTTCGCGAGATATGGCAGTTTTGATGTAAGAAACGCTTGAAAAACTCCAAATTTTCGCAGTTCTGATGCTCGAAACGAATAACCAGAACGGCCTAGGGGAAAACTACTCATACCGTTGTAATGGGGCTAGTTTCTACTTTCAGATGCAACAGAAACTTTGCGGATTGGTCAATCCGTTCGCGAGATATGGCAGTTTTGAGGTAAGAAACGCTTGAAAAACTCCAAATTTTCGCAGTTCTGATGCTCGAAACGAATAACCAGAACGGCCTAGGGGAAAACTACTCATACCGTTGTAATGGGGCGAGTTTCTACTTTCAGATGCAACAGAAACTTTGCGGATTGGTCAATCCCATCGCGAGATATGGCAGTTTTGAGGTAAGAAACGCTTGAGAAACTCCAAATTTTCGCAGTTCTGATGCTCGAGACGAATAACTAAAACGGCCTAGGGGAAAACTACTCATACCGTTGTAATGGGGCGAGTTTCTACTTTCAGATGCAACAGAAACTTTGCGGATTGGTCAATCCGTTCGCGAGATATGACAGTTTTGACGTAAGAAACGCTTGAGAAACTCCAAATTTTCGCAGTTCTGATGCTCGAAACGAATAACCAGAACGGCCTAGGGGAAAACTACTCATACCGTTGTAATGGGGCTAGTTTCTACATTCAGATGCAACAGAAACTTTGCGGATTGGTCAATCCGTTCGCGAGATATGACAGTTTTGAGGTAAGAAACGCTTGAGAAACTCCAAATTTTCGCAGTTCTGATGCTCGAAACGAATAACTAGAACGGCCTAGGGGAAAACTACTCATACCGTTGTAATGGGGCGAGTTTCTACTTTCAGATGCAACAGAAACTTTGCGGATTGGTCAATCCGTTCGCGAGATATGGCAGTTTTGATGTAAGAAACGCTTGAGAAACTCCAAATTTTCGCACTTCTGATGCTCGAAACGAATAACTAGAACGGCCTGGGGGAAAACTAGTCATACCGTTGTAATGGGGCGAGTTTCTACTTTCAGATGCAACAGAAACTTTGCGGATTGGTCAATCCGTTCGCGAGATATGGCAGTTTTGATGTAAGAAACGCTTGAAAAACTCCAAATTTTCGCAGTTCTGATGCTCGAAACGAATAACCAGAACGGCCTAGGGGAAAACTACTCATACCGTTGTAATGGGGCTAGTTTCTACTTTCAGATGCAACAGAAACTTTGCGGATTGGTCAATCCGTTCGCGAGATATGGCAGTTTTGAGGTAAGAAACGCTTGAAAAACTCCAAATTTTCGCAGTTCTGATGCTCGAAACGAATAACCAGAACGGCCTAGGGGAAAACTACTCATACCGTTGTAATGGGGCTAGCTTCTACTTTCAGATGCAACAGAAACTTTGCGGATTGGTCAATCCAGTTCGCGAGATATGGCAGTTTTGAGGTAAGAAACGCTTGAGAAACTCCAAATTTTCGCAGTTCTGATGCTCGAGACGAATAACTAAAACGGCCTAGGGGAAAACTACTCATACCGTTGTAATGGGGCGAGTTTCTACTTTCAGATGCAACAGAAACTTTGCGGATTGGTCAATCCGTTCGCGAGATATGACAGTTTTGACGTAAGAAACGCTTGAGAAACTCCAAATTTTCGCAGTTCTGATGCTCGAAACGAATAACCAGAACGGCCTAGGGGAAAACTACTCATACCGTTGTAATGGGGCTAGTTTCTACATTCAGACGCAACAGAAACTTTGCGGATTGGTCAATCCGTTCGCGAGATATGACAGTTTTGAGGTAAGAAACGCTTGAGAAACTCCAAATTTTCGCAGTTCTGATGCTCGAAACGAATAACTAGAACGGCCTAGGGGAAAACTACTCATACCGTTGTAATGGGGCGAGTTTCTACTTTCAGATGCAACAGAAACTTTGCGGATTGGTCAATCCGTTCGCGAGATATGGCAGTTTTGATGTAAGAAACGCTTGAGAAACTCCAAATTTTCGCACTTCTGATGCTCGAAACGAATAACTAGAACGGCCTGGGGGAAAACTAGTCATACCGTTGTAATGGGGCGAGTTTCTACTTTCAGATGCAACAGAAACTTTGCGGATTGGTCAATCCGTTCGCGAGATATGGCAGTTTTGATGTAAGAAACGCTTGAAAAACTCCAAATTTTCGCAGTTCTGATGCTGGAAACGAATAACCAGAACGGCCTAGGGGAAAACTACTCATACCGTTGTAATGGGGCTAGTTTCTACTTTCAGATGCAACAGAAACTTTGCGGATTGGTCAATCCGTTCGCGAGATATGGCATTTTTGAGGTAAGAAACGCTTGAAAAACTCCAAATTTTCGCAGTTCTGATGCTCGAAACGAATAACTAAAACGGCCTAGGGGAAAACTACTCATACCGTTGTAATGGGGCGAGTTTCTACTTTCAGATGCAACAGAAACTTTGCGGATTGGTCAATCCGTTCGCGAGATATGACAGTTTTGACGTAAGAAACGCTTGAGAAACTCCAAATTTTCGCAGTTCTGATGCTCGAAACGAATAACTAGAACGGCCTAGGGGAAAACTACTCATACCGTTGTAACGGGGCGAGTTTCCACTTTCAGATGCAACAGAAACTTTGCGGATTGGTCAATCCGATCGCGAGAAATGGCAGTTTTGAGGTAAGAAACGCTTGAGAAACTCCAAATTTTCGCAGTTCTGATGCTCGAAACGAATAACTAAAGCGGCCTAGGGGAAAACTACTCATACCGTTGTAATGGGGCGAGTTTCTACTTTCAGATGCAACAGAAACTTTGCGGATTTGTCAATCCGTTCGCGAGATATGACAGTTTTGATGTAAGAAACGCTTGAGAAACTCCAAATTTTCGCACTTCTGATGCTCGAAACGAATAACTAGAACGGCCTGGGGGAAAACTAGTCATACCGTTGTAATGGGGCGAGTTTCTACTTTCAGATGCAACAGAAACTTTGCGGATTGGTCAATCCCATCGCGAGATATGGCAGTTTTGAGGTAAGAAACGCTTGAGAAACTCCAAATTTTCGCAGTTCTGATGCTCGAGACGAATAACTAAAACGGCCTAGGGGAAAACTACTCATACCGTTGTAATGGGGCGAGTTTCTACTTTCAGATGCAACAGAAACTTTGCGGATTGGTCAATCCGTTCGCGAGATATGACAGTTTTGACGTAAGAAACGCTTGAGAAACTCCAAATTTTCGCAGTTCTGATGCTCGAAACGAATAACCAGAACGGCCTAGGGGAAAACTACTCATACCGTTGTAATGGGGCTAGTTTCTACATTCAGATGCAACAGAAACTTTGCGGATTGGTCAATCCGTTCGCGAGATATGACAGTTTTGAGGTAAGAAACGCTTGAGAAACTCCAAATTTTCGCAGTTCTGATGCTCGAAACGAATAACTAGAACGGCCTAGGGGAAAACTACTCATACCGTTGTAATGGGGCGAGTTTCTACTTTCAGATGCAACAGAAACTTTGCGGATTGGTCAATCCGTTCGCGAGATATGGCAGTTTTGATGTAAGAAACGCTTGAGAAACTCCAAATTTTCGCACTTCTGATGCTCGAAACGAATAACTAGAACGGCCTGGGGGAAAACTAGTCATACCGTTGTAATGGGGCGAGTTTCTACTTTCAGATGCAACAGAAACTTTGCGGATTGGTCAATCCGTTCGCGAGATATGGCAGTTTTGATGTAAGAAACGCTTGAAAAACTCCAAATTTTCGCAGTTCTGATGCTCGAAACGAATAACCAGAACGGCCTAGGGGAAAACTACTCATACCGTTGTAATGGGGCTAGTTTCTACTTTCAGATGCAACAGAAACTTTGCGGATTGGTCAATCCGTTCGCGAGATATGGCAGTTTTGAGGTAAGAAACGCTTGAAAAACTCCAAATTTTCGCAGTTCTGATGCTCGAAACGAATAACCAGAACGGCCTAGGGGAAAACTACTCATACCGTTGTAATGGGGCTAGCTTCTACTTTCAGATGCAACAGAAACTTTGCGGATTGGTCAATCCCATCGCGAGATATGGCAGTTTTGAGGTAAGAAACGCTTGAGAAACTCCAAATTTTCGCAGTTCTGATGCTCGAGACGAATAACTAAAACGGCCTAGGGGAAAACTACTCATACCGTTGTAATGGGGCGAGTTTCTACTTTCAGATGCAACAGAAACTTTGCGGATTGGTCAATCCGTTCGCGAGATATGACAGTTTTGACGTAAGAAACGCTTGAGAAACTCCAAATTTTCGCAGTTCTGATGCTCGAAACGAATAACCAGAACGGCCTAGGGGAAAACTACTCATACCGTTGTAATGGGGCTAGTTTCTACATTCAGATGCAACAGAAACTTTGCGGATTGGTCAATCCGTTCGCGAGATATGACAGTTTTGAGGTAAGAAACGCTTGAGAAACTCCAAATTTTCGCAGTTCTGATGCTCGAAACGAATAACTAGAACGGCCTAGGGGAAAACTACTCATACCGTTGTAATGGGGCGAGTTTCTACTTTCAGATGCAACAGAAACTTTGCGGATTGGTCAATCTGTTCGCGAGATATGGCAGTTTTGATGTAAGAAACGCTTGAGAAACTCCAAATTTTCGCACTTCTGATGCTCGAAACGAATAACTAGAACGGCCTGGGGGAAAACTAGTCATACCGTTGTAATGGGGCGAGTTTCTACTTTCAGATGCAACAGAAACTTTGCGGATTGGTCAATCCGTTCGCGAGATATGGCAGTTTTGATGTAAGAAACGCTTGAAAAACTCCAAATTTTCGCAGTTCTGATGCTCGAAACGAATAACCAGAACGGCCTAGGGGAAAACTACTCATACCGTTGTAATGGGGCTAGTTTCTACTTTCAGATGCAACAGAAACTTTGCGGATTGGTCAATCCGTTCGCGAGATATGGCAGTTTTGAGGTAAGAAACGCTTGAAAAACTCCAAATTTTCGCAGTTCTGATGCTCGAAACGAATAACCAGAACGGCCTAGGGGAAAACTACTCATAACGTTGTAATGGGGCTAGCTTCTACTTTCAGATGCAACAGAAACTTTGCGGATTGGTCAATCCGTTCGCGAGATATGGCAGTTTTGAGGTAAGAAACGCTTGAGAAACTCCAAATTTTCGCAGTTCTGATGCTCGAAACGAATAACTAGAACGGCCTAGGGGAAAACTACTCATACCGTTGTAATGGGGCGAGTCTACTTTCAGATGCAACAGAAACTTTGCGGATTGGTCAATCCGTTCGCGAGATATGGCATTTTTGAGGTAAGAAACGCTTGAAAAACTCCAAATTTTCGCAGTTCTGATGCTCGAAACGAATAACTAAAACGGCCTAGGGGAAAACTACTCATACCGTTGTAATGGGGCGAGTTTCTACTTTCAGATGCAACAGAAACTTTGCGGATTGGTCAATCCGTTCGCGAGATATGGCAGTTTTGAGGTAAGAAACGCTTGAGAAACTCCAAATTTTCGCAGTTCTGATGCTCGAAACGATTAACTAGAACGGCCTAGGGGAAAACTAGTCATACCGTTGTAATGGGGCGAGTTTCTACTTTCAGATGCAACAGAAACTTTGCGGATTGGTCAATCCCATCGCGAGATATGGCAGTTTTGAGGTAAGAAACGCTTGAGAAACTCCAAATTTTCGCAGTTCTGATGCTCGAGACGAATAACTAAAACGGCCTAGGGGAAAACTACTCATACCGTTGTAATGGGGCGAGTTTCTACTTTCAGATGCAACAGAAACTTTGCGGATTGGTCAATCCGTTCGCGAGATATGACAGTTTTGACGTAAGAAACGCTTGAGAAACTCCAAATTTTCGCAGTTCTGATGCTCGAAACGAATAACCAGAACGGCCTAGGGGAAAACTACTCATACCGTTGTAATGGGGCTAGCTTCTACTTTCAGATGCAACAGAAACTTTGCGGATTGGTCAATCCAGTTCGCGAGATATGGCAGTTTTGAGGTAAGAAACGCTTGAGAAACTCCAAATTTTCGCAGTTCTGATGCTCGAGACGAATAACTAAAACGGCCTAGGGGAAAACTACTCATACCGTTGTAATGGGGCGAGTTTCTACTTTCAGATGCAACAGAAACTTTGCGGATTGGTCAATCCGTTCGCGAGATATGACAGTTTTGACGTAAGAAACGCTTGAGAAACTCCAAATTTTCGCAGTTCTGATGCTCGAAACGAATAACCAGAACGGCCTAGGGGAAAACTACTCATACCGTTGTAATGGGGCTAGTTTCTACATTCAGACGCAACAGAAACTTTGCGGATTGGTCAATCCGTTCGCGAGATATGACAGTTTTGAGGTAAGAAACGCTTGAGAAACTCCAAATTTTCGCAGTTCTGATGCTCGAAACGAATAACTAGAACGGCCTAGGGGAAAACTACTCATACCGTTGTAATGGGGCGAGTTTCTACTTTCAGATGCAACAGAAACTTTGCGGATTGGTCAATCCGTTCGCGAGATATGGCAGTTTTGATGTAAGAAACGCTTGAGAAACTCCAAATTTTCGCACTTCTGATGCTCGAAACGAATAACTAGAACGGCCTGGGGGAAAACTAGTCATACCGTTGTAATGGGGCGAGTTTCTACTTTCAGATGCAACAGAAACTTTGCGGATTGGTCAATCCGTTCGCGAGATATGGCAGTTTTGATGTAAGAAACGCTTGAAAAACTCCAAATTTTCGCAGTTCTGATGCTCGAAACGAATAACCAGAACGGCCTAGGGGAAAACTACTCATACCGTTGTAATGGGGCTAGTTTCTACTTTCAGATGCAACAGAAACTTTGCGGATTGGTCAATCCGTTCGCGAGATATGGCATTTTTGAGGTAAGAAACGCTTGAAAAACTCCAAATTTTCGCAGTTCTGATGCTCGAAACGAATAACTAAAACGGCCTAGGGGAAAACTACTCATACCGTTGTAATGGGGCGAGTTTCTACTTTCAGATGCAACAGAAACTTTGCGGATTGGTCAATCCGTTCGCGAGATATGACAGTTTTGACGTAAGAAACGCTTGAGAAACTCCAAATTTTCGCAGTTCTGATGCTCGAAACGAATAACTAGAACGGCCTAGGGGAAAACTACTCATACCGTTGTAACGGGGCGAGTTTCCACTTTCAGATGCAACAGAAACTTTGCGGATTGGTCAATCCGATCGCGAGAAATGGCAGTTTTGAGGTAAGAAACGCTTGAGAAACTCCAAATTTTCGCAGTTCTGATGCTCGAAACGAATAACTAAAGCGGCCTAGGGGAAAACTACTCATACCGTTGTAATGGGGCGAGTTTCTACTTTCAGATGCAACAGAAACTTTGCGGATTTGTCAATCCGTTCGCGAGATATGACAGTTTTGATGTAAGAAACGCTTGAGAAACTCCAAATTTTCGCACTTCTGATGCTCGAAACGAATAACTAGAACGGCCTGGGGGAAAACTAGTCATACCGTTGTAATGGGGCGAGTTTCTACTTTCAGATGCAACAGAAACTTTGCGGATTGGTCAATCCCATCGCGAGATATGGCAGTTTTGAGGTAAGAAACGCTTGAGAAACTCCAAATTTTCGCAGTTCTGATGCTCGAGACGAATAACTAAAACGGCCTAGGGGAAAACTACTCATACCGTTGTAATGGGGCGAGTTTCTACTTTCAGATGCAACAGAAACTTTGCGGATTGGTCAATCCGTTCGCGAGATATGACAGTTTTGACGTAAGAAACGCTTGAGAAACTCCAAATTTTCGCAGTTCTGATGCTCGAAACGAATAACCAGAACGGCCTAGGGGAAAACTACTCATACCGTTGTAATGGGGCTAGTTTCTACATTCAGATGCAACAGAAACTTTGCGGATTGGTCAATCCGTTCGCGAGATATGACAGTTTTGAGGTAAGAAACGCTTGAGAAACTCCAAATTTTCGCAGTTCTGATGCTCGAAACGAATAACTAGAACGGCCTAGGGGAAAACTACTCATACCGTTGTAATGGGGCGAGTTTCTACTTTCAGATGCAACAGAAACTTTGCGGATTGGTCAATCCGTTCGCGAGATATGGCAGTTTTGATGTAAGAAACGCTTGAGAAACTCCAAATTTTCGCACTTCTGATGCTCGAAACGAATAACTAGAACGGCCTGGGGGAAAACTAGTCATACCGTTGTAATGGGGCGAGTTTCTACTTTCAGATGCAACAGAAACTTTGCGGATTGGTCAATCCGTTCGCGAGATATGGCAGTTTTGATGTAAGAAACGCTTGAAAAACTCCAAATTTTCGCAGTTCTGATGCTCGAAACGAATAACCAGAACGGCCTAGGGGAAAACTACTCATACCGTTGTAATGGGGCTAGTTTCTACTTTCAGATGCAACAGAAACTTTGCGGATTGGTCAATCCGTTCGCGAGATATGGCAGTTTTGAGGTAAGAAACGCTTGAAAAACTCCAAATTTTCGCAGTTCTGATGCTCGAAACGAATAACCAGAACGGCCTAGGGGAAAACTACTCATACCGTTGTAATGGGGCTAGCTTCTACTTTCAGATGCAACAGAAACTTTGCGGATTGGTCAATCCCATCGCGAGATATGGCAGTTTTGAGGTAAGAAACGCTTGAGAAACTCCAAATTTTCGCAGTTCTGATGCTCGAGACGAATAACTAAAACGGCCTAGGGGAAAACTACTCATACCGTTGTAATGGGGCGAGTTTCTACTTTCAGATGCAACAGAAACTTTGCGGATTGGTCAATCCGTTCGCGAGATATGACAGTTTTGACGTAAGAAACGCTTGAGAAACTCCAAATTTTCGCAGTTCTGATGCTCGAAACGAATAACCAGAACGGCCTAGGGGAAAACTACTCATACCGTTGTAATGGGGCTAGTTTCTACATTCAGATGCAACAGAAACTTTGCGGATTGGTCAATCCGTTCGCGAGATATGACAGTTTTGAGGTAAGAAACGCTTGAGAAACTCCAAATTTTCGCAGTTCTGATGCTCGAAACGAATAACTAGAACGGCCTAGGGGAAAACTACTCATACCGTTGTAATGGGGCGAGTTTCTACTTTCAGATGCAACAGAAACTTTGCGGATTGGTCAATCTGTTCGCGAGATATGGCAGTTTTGATGTAAGAAACGCTTGAGAAACTCCAAATTTTCGCACTTCTGATGCTCGAAACGAATAACTAGAACGGCCTGGGGGAAAACTAGTCATACCGTTGTAATGGGGCGAGTTTCTACTTTCAGATGCAACAGAAACTTTGCGGATTGGTCAATCCGTTCGCGAGATATGGCAGTTTTGATGTAAGAAACGCTTGAAAAACTCCAAATTTTCGCAGTTCTGATGCTCGAAACGAATAACCAGAACGGCCTAGGGGAAAACTACTCATACCGTTGTAATGGGGCTAGTTTCTACTTTCAGATGCAACAGAAACTTTGCGGATTGGTCAATCCGTTCGCGAGATATGGCAGTTTTGAGGTAAGAAACGCTTGAAAAACTCCAAATTTTCGCAGTTCTGATGCTCGAAACGAATAACCAGAACGGCCTAGGGGAAAACTACTCATAACGTTGTAATGGGGCTAGCTTCTACTTTCAGATGCAACAGAAACTTTGCGGATTGGTCAATCCGTTCGCGAGATATGGCAGTTTTGAGGTAAGAAACGCTTGAGAAACTCCAAATTTTCGCAGTTCTGAAGCTCGAAACGAATAACTAGAACGGCCTAGGGGAAAACTACTCATACCGTTGTAATGGGGCGAGTCTACTTTCAGATGCAACAGAAACTTTGCGGATTGGTCAATCCGTTCGCGAGATATGGCATTTTTGAGGTAAGAAACGCTTGAAAAACTCCAAATTTTCGCAGTTCTGATGCTCGAAACGAATAACTAAAACGGCCTAGGGGAAAACTACTCATACCGTTGTAATGGGGCGAGTTTCTACTTTCAGATGCAACAGAAACTTTGCGGATTGGTCAATCCGTTCGCGAGATATGGCAGTTTTGAGGTAAGAAACGCTTGAGAAACTCCAAATTTTCGCAGTTCTGATGCTCGAAACGATTAACTAGAACGGCCTAGGGGAAAACTAGTCATACCGTTGTAATGGGGCGAGTTTCTACTTTCAGATGCAACAGAAACTTTGCGGATTGGTCAATCCCATCGCGAGATATGGCAGTTTTGAGGTAAGAAACGCTTGAGAAACTCCAAATTTTCGCAGTTCTGATGCTCGAGACGAATAACTAAAACGGCCTAGGGGAAAACTACTCATACCGTTGTAATGGGGCGAGTTTCTACTTTCAGATGCAACAGAAACTTTGCGGATTGGTCAATCCGTTCGCGAGATATGACAGTTTTGACGTAAGAAACGCTTGAGAAACTCCAAATTTTCGCAGTTCTGATGCTCGAAACGAATAACCAGAACGGCCTAGGGGAAAACTACTCATACCGTTGTAATGGGGCTAGTTTCTACATTCAGATGCAACAGAAACTTTGCGGATTGGTCAATCCGTTCGCGAGATATGACAGTTTTGAGGTAAGAAACGCTTGAGAAACTCCAAATTTTCGCAGTTCTGATGCTCGAAACGAATAACTAGAACGGCCTAGGGGAAAACTACTCATACCGTTGTAATGGGGCGAGTTTCTACTTTCAGATGCAACAGAAACTTTGCGGATTGGTCAATCCGTTCGCGAGATATGGCAGTTTTGATGTAAGAAACGCTTGAGAAACTCCAAATTTTCGCACTTCTGATGCTCGAAACGAATAACTAGAACGGCCTGGGGGAAAACTAGTCATACCGTTGTAATGGGGCGAGTTTCTACTTTCAGATGCAACAGAAACTTTGCGGATTGGTCAATCCGTTCGCGAGATATGGCAGTTTTGATGTAAGAAACGCTTGAAAAACTCCAAATTTTCGCAGTTCTGATGCTCGAAACGAATAACCAGAACGGCCTAGGGGAAAACTACTCATACCGTTGTAATGGGGCTAGTTTCTACTTTCAGATGCAACAGAAACTTTGCGGATTGGTCAATCCGTTCGCGAGATATGGCAGTTTTGAGGTAAGAAACGCTTGAGAAACTCCAAATTTTCGCAGTTCTGATGCTCGAAACGATTAACTAGAACGGCCTAGGGGAAAACTACTCATACCGTTGTAATGGGGCTAGTTTCTACTTTCAGATGCAACAGAAACTTTGCGGATTGGTCAATCCGTTCGCGAGATATGACAGTTTTGACGTAAGAAACGCTTGAGAAACTCCAAATTTTCGCAGTTCTGATGCTCGAAACGAATAACTAGAACGGCCTAGGGGAAAACTACTCATACCGTTGTAACGGGGCGAGTTTCTACTTTCAGATGCAACAGAAACTTGCGGATTGGTCAATCCGTTCGCGAGATATGGCAGTTTTGATGTAAGAAACGCTTGAGAAACTCCAAATTTTCGCAGTTCTGATGCTCGAAACGAATAACTAGAACGGGCTAGGGGTAAACTACTCATACCGTTGTAATGGGGCGAGTTTCTACTTTCAGATGCAACAGAAACTTTGCGGATTGGTCAATCCGTTCGCGAGATATGGCAGTTTTGAGGTAAGAAACGCTTGAGAAACTCCAAATTTTCGCAGTTCTGATGCTCGAAACGATTAACTAGAACGGCCTAGGGGAAAACTACTCATACCGTTGTAATGGGGCGAGTTTCTACTTTCAGATGCAACAGAAACTTTGCGGATTGGTCAATCCGTTCGCGAGATATGGCAGTTTTGAGGTAAGAAACGCTTGAGAAACTCCAAATTTTCGCAGTTCTGATGATCGAAACGATTAACTAGAACGGCCTAGGGGTAAACTACTCATACCGTTGTAATGGGGCGAGTTTCTACTTTCAGATGCAACAGAAACTTTGCGGATTGGTCAATCCGTTCGCGAGATATGGCAGTTTTGAGGTAAGAAACGCTTGAGAAACTCCAAATTTTCGCAGTTCTGATGCTCGAAACGATTAACTAGAACGGCCTAGGGGAAAACTACTTATACCGTTGTAATGGGGCTAGTTTCTACTTTCAGATGCAACAGAAACTTTGCGGATTGGTCAATCCGTTCGCGAGATATGGCAGTTTTGATGTAAGAAACGCTTGAGAAACTCCAAATTTTCGCAGTTCTGATGCTCGAAACGAATAACTAGAACGGCCTAGGGGTAAACTACTCATACCGTTGTAATGGGGCGAGTTTCTACTTTCAGATGCAACAGAAACTTTGCGGATTGGTCAATCCGATCGCGAGAAATGGCAGTTTTGAGGTAAGAAACGCTTGAGAAACTCCAAATTTTCGCAGTTCTGATGCTCGAAACGAATAACTAAAACGGCCTAGGGGAAAACTACTCATACCGTTGTAATGGGGCGAGTTTCTACTTTCAGATGCAACAGAAACTTTGCGGATTGGTCAATCCGTTCGCGAGATATGACAGTTTTGACGTAAGAAACGCTTGAGAAACTCCAAATTTTCGCAGTTCTGATGCTCGAAACGAATAACTAGAACGGCCTAGGGGAAAACTACTCATACCGTTGTAATGGGGCGAGTTTCTACTTTCAGATGCAACAGAAACTTTGCGGATTGGTCAATCTGTTCGCGAGATATGTCAGTTTTGATGTAAGAAACGCTTGAAAAACTCCAAATTTTCGCAGTTCTGATGCTCGAAACGAATAACTAGAACGGCCTAGGGGAAAACTACTCATACCGTTGTAATGGGGCTAGTTTCTACTTTCAGATGCAACAGAAACTTTGCGGATTGGTCAATCCGTTCGCGAGATATGGCAGTTTTGAGGTAAGAAACGCTTGAAAAACTCCAAATTTTCGCATTTCTGATGCTCGAAACGAATAACTAAAGCGGCCTAGGGGAAAACTACTCATACCGTTGTAATGGGGCGAGTTTCTACTTTCAGATGCAACAGAAACTTTGCGGATTTGTCAATCCGTTCGCGAGATATGACAGCTTTGACGTAAGAAACGCTTGAGAAACTCCAAATTTTCGCAGTTCTGATGCTCGAAACGAATAACTAGAACGGCCTAGGGGAAAACTACTCATACCGTTGTAACGGGGCGAGTTTCTACTTTCAGATGCAACAGAAACTTTGCGGATTGGTCAATCCGTTCGCGAGATATGGCAGTTTTGATGTAAGAAACGCTTGAGAAACACCAAATTTTCGCAGTTCTGATGCTCGAAACGAATAACTAGAACGGCCTAGGGGTAAACTACTCATACCGTTGTAATGGGGCGAGTTTCTACTTTCAGATGCAACAGAAACTTTGCGGATTGGTCAATCCGATCGCGAGAAATGGCAGTTTTGAGGTAAGAAACGCTTGAGAAACTCCAAATTTTCGCAGTTCTGATGCTCGAAACGAATAACTAAAACGGCCTAGGGGAAAACTACTCATACCGTTGTAATGGGGCGAGTTTCTACTTTCAGATGCAACAGAAACTTTGCGGATTGGTCAATCCGTTCGCGAGATATGACAGTTTTGACGTAAGAAACGCTTGAGAAACTCCAAATTTTCGCAGTTCTGATGCTCGAAACGAATAACCAGAACGGCCTAGGGGAAAACTACTCATACCGTTGTAATGGGGCTAGTTTCTACATTCAGATGCAACAGAAACTTTGCGGATTGGTCAATCCGTTCGCGAGATATGGCAGTTTTGAGGTAAGAAACGCTTGAGAAACTCCAAATTTTCGCAGTTCTGATGCTCGAAACGAATAACTAGAACGGCCTAGGGGAAAACTACTCATACCGTTGTAATGGGGCTAGTTTCTACTTTCAGATGCAACAGAAACTTTGCGGATTGGTCAATCCGTTCGCGAGATATGGCAGTTTTGAGGTAAGAAACGCTTGAAAAACTCCAAATTTTCGCATTTCTGATGCTCGAAACGAATAACTAAAGCGGCCTAGGGGAAAACTACTCATACCGTTGTAATGGGGCGAGTTTCTACTTTCAGATGCAACAGAAACTTTGCGGATTTGTCAATCCGTTCGCGAGATATGACAGCTTTGACGTAAGAAACGCTTGAGAAACTCCAAATTTTCGCAGTTCTGATGCTCGAAACGAATAACTAGAACGGCCTAGGGGAAAACTACTCATACCGTTGTAACGGGGCGAGTTTCTACTTTCAGATGCAACAGAAACTTTGCGGATTGGTCAATCCGTTCGCGAGATATGGCAGTTTTGATGTAAGAAACGCTTGAGAAACTCCAAATTTTCGCAGTTCTGATGCTCGAAACGAATAACTAGAACGGCCTAGGGGTAAACTACTCATACCGTTGTAATGGGGCGAGTTTCTACTTTCAGATGCAACAGAAACTTTGCGGATTGGTCAATCCGTTCGCGAGATATGGCAGTTTTGAGGTAAGAAACGCTTGAGAAACTCCAAATTTTCGCAGTTCTGATGCTCGAAACGATTAACTAGAACGGCCTAGGGGAAAACTACTTATACCGTTGTAATGGGGCTAGTTTCTACTTTCAGATGCAACAGAAACTTTGCGGATTGGTCAATCCGTTCGCGAGATATGGCAGTTTTGAGGTAAGAAACGCTTGAGAAACTCCAAATTTTCGCAGTTCTGATGCTCGAAACGAATAACTAGAACGGCCTAGGGGAAAACTACTCATACCGTTGTAATGGTGCGAGTTTCTACTTTCAGATGCAACAGAAACTTTGCGGATTGGTCAATCCGTTCGCGAGATATGGCAGTTTTGATGTAAGAAACGCTTGAGAAACTCCAAATTTTCGCACTTCTGATGCTCGAAACGAATAACTAGAACGGCCTGGGGGAAAACTACTCATACCGTTGTAATGGGGCGAGTTTCTACTTTCAGATGCAACAGAAACTTTGCGGATTGGTCAATCCGTTCGCGAGATATGGCAGTTTTGATGTAAGAAACGCTTGAAAAACTCCAAATTTTCGCAGTTCTGATGCTCGAAACGAATAACCAGAACGGCCTAGGGGAAAACTACTCATACCGTTGTAATGGGGCTAGTTTCTACATTCAGATGCAACAGAAACTTTGCGGATTGGTCAATCCGTTCGCGAGATATGACAGTTTTGAGGTAAGAAACGCTTGAGAAACTCCAAATTTTCGCAGTTCTGATGCTCGAAACGAATAACTAGAACGGCCTAGGGGAAAACTACTCATACCGTTGTAATGGGGCGAGTTTCTACTTTCAGATGCAACAGAAACTTTGCGGATTGGTCAATCCGTTCGCGAGATATGGCAGTTTTGATGTAAGAAACGCTTGAGAAACTCCAAATTTTCGCACTTCTGATGCTCGAAACGAATAACTAGAACGGCCTGGGGGAAAACTAGTCATACCGTTGTAATGGGGCGAGTTTCTACTTTCAGATGCAACAGAAACTTTGCGGATTGGTCAATCCGTTCGCGAGATATGGCAGTTTTGATGTAAGAAACGCTTGAAAAACTCCAAATTTTCGCAGTTCTGATGCTCGAAACGAATAACCAGAACGGCCTAGGGGAAAACTACTCATACCGTTGTAATGGGGCTAGCTTCTACTTTCAGATGCAACAGAAACTTTGCGGATTGGTCAATCCGTTCGCGAGATATGGCAGTTTTGAGGTAAGAAACGCTTGAGAAACTCCAAATTTTCGCAGTTCTGATGCTCGAAACGAATAACTAGAACGGCCTAGGGGAAAACTACTCATACCGTTGTAATGGGGCGAGTTTCTACTTTCAGATGCAACAGAAACTTTGCGGATTGGTCAATCCGTTCGCGAGATATGGCATTTTTGAGGTAAGAAACGCTTGAAAAACTCCAAATTTTCGCAGTTCTGATGCTCGAAACGAATAACTAAAGCGGCCTAGGGGAAAACTACTCATACCGTTGTAATGGGGCGAGTTTCTACTTTCAGATGCAACAGAAACTTTGCGGATTTGTCAATCCGTTCGCGAGATATGACAGTTTTGACGTAAGAAACGCTTGAGAAACTCCAAATTTTCGCAGTTCTGATGCTCGAAACGAATAACTAGAACGGCCTAGGGGAAAACTACTCATACCGTTGTAACGGGGCGAGTTTCTACTTTCAGATGCAACAGAAACTTTGCGGATTGGTCAATCCGTTCGCGAGATATGGCAGTTTTGATGTAAGAAACGCTTGAGAAACTCCAAATTTTCGCAGTTCTGATGCTCGAAACGAATAACTAGAACGGCCTAGGGGTAAACTACTCATACCGTTGTAATGGGGCGAGTTTCTACTTTCAGATGCAACAGAAACTTTGCGGATTGGTCAATCCGTTCGCGAGATATGGCAGTTTTGAGGTAAGAAACGCTTGAGAAACTCCAAATTTTCGCAGTTCTGATGCTCGAAACGAATAACTAGAACGGCCTAGGGGAAAACTACTCATACCGTTGTAATGGGGCGAGTTTCTACTTTCAGATGCAACAGAAACTTTGCGGATTGGTCAATCCGTTCGCGAGATATGGCAGTTTTGATGTAAGAAACGCTTGAGAAACTCCAAATTTTCGCACTTCTGATGCTCGAAACGAATAACTAGAACGGCCTGGGGGAAAACTTGTCATACCGTTGTAATGGGGCGAGTTTCTACTTTCAGATGCAACAGAAACTTTGCGGATTGGTCAATCCGTTCGCGAGATATGGCAGTTTTGATGTAAGAAACGCTTGAAAAACTCCAAATTTTCGCAGTTCTGATGCTCGAAACGAATTACCAGAACGGCCTAGGGGAAAACTACTCATACCGTTGTAATGGGGCGAGTTTCTACTTTCAGATGCAACAGAAACTTTGCGGATTGGTCAATCCGTTCGCGAGATATGACAGTTTTGACGTAAGAAACGCTTGAGAAACTCCAGATTTTCGCAGTTCTGATGCTCGAAACGAATAACTAGAACGGCCTAGGGGAAAACTACTCATACCGTTGTAACGGGGCGAGTTTCTACTTTCAGATGCAACAGAAACTTTGCGGATTGGTCAATCCGTTCGCGAGATATGGCAGTTTTGATGTAAGAAACGCTTGAGAAACTCCAAATTTTCGCAGTTCTGATGCTCGAAACGAATAACTAGAACGGCCTAGGGGTAAACTACTCATACCGTTGTAATGGGGCGAGTTTCTACTTTCAGATGCAACAGAAACTTTGCGGATTGGTCAATCCGATCGCGAGAAATGGCAGTTTTGAGGTAAGAAACGCTTGAGAAACTCCAAATTTTCGCAGTTCTGATGCTCGAAACGAATAACTAAAACGGCCTAGGGGAAAACTACTCATACCGTTGTAATGGGGCGAGTTTCTACTTTCAGATGCAACAGAAACTTTGCGGATTGGTCAATCCGTTCGCGAGATATGACAGTTTTGACGTAAGAAACGCTTGAGAAACTCCAAATTTTCGCAGTTCTGATGCTCGAAACGAATAACCAGAACGGCCTAGGGGAAAACTACTCATACCGTTGTAATGGGGCTAGTTTCTACATTCAGATGCAACAGAAACTTTGCGGATTGGTCAATCCGTTCGCGAGATATGGCAGTTTTGAGGTAAGAAACGCTTGAGAAACTCCAAATTTTCGCAGTTCTGATGCTCGAAACGAATAACTAGAACGGCCTAGGGTAAAACTACTCATACCGTTGTAATGGGGCGAGTTTCTACTTTCAGATGCAACAGAAACTTTGCGGATTGGTCAATCTGTTCGCGAGATATGGCAGTTTTGATGTAAGAAACGCTTGAAAAACTCCAAATTTTCGCAGTTCTGATGCTCGAAACGAATAACTAGAACGGCCTAGGGGAAAACTACTCATACCGTTGTAATGGGGCTAGTTTCTACTTTCAGATGCAACAGAAACTTTGCGGATTGGTCAATCCGTTCGCGAGATATGGCAGTTTTGAGGTAAGAAACGCTTGAAAAACTCCAAATTTTCGCAGTTCTGATGCTCGAAACGAATAACCAGAACGGCCTAGGGGAAAACTACTCATACCGTTGTAATGGGGCTAGTTTCTACTTTCAGATGCAACAGAAACTTTGCGGATTGGTCAATCCGTTCGCGAGATATGGCAGTTTTGAGGTAAGAAACGCTTGAAAAACTCCAAATTTTCGCAGTTCTGATGCTCGAAACGAATAACCAGAACGGCCTAGGGGAAAACTACTCATACCGTTGTAATGGGGCTAGCTTCTACTTTCAGATGCAACAGAAACTTTGCGGATTGGTCAATCCGTTCGCGAGATATGGCAGTTTTGAGGTAAGAAACGCTTGAGAAACTCCAAATTTTCGCAGTTCTGATGCTCGAAACGAATAACTAGAACGGCCTAGGGGAAAACTACTCATACCGTTGTAATGGGGCGAGTTTCTACTTTCAGATGCAACAGAAACTTTGCGGATTGGTCAATCCGTTCGCGAGATATGGCATTTTTGAGGTAAGAAACGCTTGAAAAACTCCAAATTTTCGCAGTTCTGATGCTCGAAACGAATAACTAAAGCGGCCTAGGGGAAAACTACTCATACCGTTGTAATGGGGCGAGTTTCTACTTTCAGATGCAACAGAAACTTTGCGGATTTGTCAATCCGTTCGCGAGATATGACAGTTTTGACGTAAGAAACGCTTGAGAAACTCCAAATTTTCGCAGTTCTGATGCTCGAAACGAATAACTAGAACGGCCTAGGGGAAAACTACTCATACCGTTGTAACGGGGCGAGTTTCTACTTTCAGATGCAACAGAAACTTTGCGGATTGGTCAATCCGTTCGCGAGATATGGCAGTTTTGATGTAAGAAACGCTTGAGAAACTCCAAATTTTCGCAGTTCTGATGCTCGAAACGAATAACTAGAACGGCCTAGGGGTAAACTACTCATACCGTTGTAATGGGGCGAGTTTCTACTTTCAGATGCAACAGAAACTTTGCGGATTGGTCAATCCGTTGGCGAGATATGGCAGTTTTGAGGTAAGAAACGCTTGAGAAACTCCAAATTTTCGCAGTTCTGATGCTCGAAACGATTAACTAGAACGGCCTAGGGGAAAACTACTTATACCGTTGTAATGGGGCTAGTTTCTACTTTCAGATGCAACAGAAACTTTGCGGATTGGTCAATCCGTTCGCGAGATATGGCAGTTTTGAGGTAAGAAACGCTTGAGAAACTCCAAATTTTCGCAGTTCTGATGCTCGAAACGAATAACTAGAACGGCCTAGGGGAAAACTACTCATACCGTTGTAATGGGGCGAGTTTCTACTTTCAGATGCAACAGAAACTTTGCGGATTGGTCAATCCGTTCGCGAGATATGGCAGTTTTGATGTAAGAAACGCTTGAAAAACTCCAAATTTTCGCAGTTCTGATGCTCGAAACGAATAACCAGAACGGCCTAGGGGAAAACTACTCATACCGTTGTAATGGGGCTAGTTTCTACTTTCAGATGCAACAGAAACTTTGCGGATTGGTCAATCCGTTCGCGAGATATGGCAGTTTTGAGGTAAGAAACGCTTGAAAAACTCCAAATTTTCGCAGTTCTGATGCTCGAAACGAATAACCAGAACGGCCTAGGGGAAAACTACTCATACCGTTGTAATGGGGCTAGCTTCTACTTTCAGATGCAACAGAAACTTTGCGGATTGGTCAATCCGTTCGCGAGATATGGCATTTTTGAGGTAAGAAACGCTTGAAAAACTCCAAATTTTCGCAGTTCTGATGCTCGAAACGAATAACTAAAGCGGCCTAGGGGAAAACTACTCATACCGTTGTAATGGGGCGAGTTTCTACTTTCAGATGCAACAGAAACTTTGCGGATTGGTCAATCCGTTCGCGAGATATGGCAGTTTTGAGGTAAGAAACGCTTGAAAAACTCCAAATTTTCGCAGTTCTGATGCTCGAAACGAATAACCAGAACGGCCTAGGGGAAAACTACTCATACCGTTGTAATGGGGCTAGCTTCTACTTTCAGATGCAACAGAAACTTTGCGGATTGGTCAATCCGTTCGCGAGATATGGCAGTTTTGAGGTAAGAAACGCTTGAGAAACTCCAAATTTTCGCAGTTCTGATGCTCGAAACGAATAACTAGAACGGCCTAGGGGAAAACTACTCATACCGTTGTAATGGGGCGAGTTTCTGCTTTCAGATGCAACAGAAACTTTGCGGATTTGTCAATCCGTTCGCGAGATATGACAGTTTTGACGTAAGAAACGCTTGAGAAACTCCAAATTTTCGCAGTTCTGATGCTCGAAACGAATAACTAGAACGGCCTAGGGGTAAACTACTCATACCGTTGTAATGGGGCGAGTTTCTACTTTCAGATGCAACAGAAACTTTGCGGAGTGGTCAATCCGTTCGCGAGATATGGCAGTTTTGAGGTAAGAAACGCTTGAGAAACTCCAAATTTTCGCAGTTCTGATGCTCGAAACGATTAACTAGAACGGCCTAGGGGAAAACTACTTATACCGTTGTAATGGGGCTAGTTTCTACTTTCAGATGCAACAGAAACTTTGCGGATTGGTCAATCCGTTCGCGAGATATGGCAGTTTTGAGGTAAGAAACGCTTGAGAAACTCCAAATTTTCGCAGTTCTGATGCTCGAAACGAATAACTAGAACGGCCTAGGGGAAAACTACTCATACCGTTGTAATGGTGCGAGTTTCTACTTTCAGATGCAACAGAAACTTTGCGGATTGGTCAATCCGTTCGCGAGATATGGCAGTTTTGAGGTAAGAAACGCTTGAGAAACTCCAAATTTTCGCACTTCTGATGCTCGAAACGAATAACTAGAACGGCCTGGGGGAAAACTACTCATACCGTTGTAATGGGGCGAGTTTCTACTTTCAGATGCAACAGAAACTTTGCGGATTGGTCAATCCGTTCGCGAGATATGGCAGTTTTGATGTAAGAAACGCTTGAAAAACTCCAAATTTTCGCAGTTCTGATGCTCGAAACGAATAACCAGAACGGCCTAGGGGAAAACTACTCACACCGTTGTAATGGGGCTAGTTTCTACATTCAGATGCAACAGAAACTTTGCGGATTGGTCAATCCGTTCGCGAGATATGACAGTTTTGAGGTAAGAAACGCTTGAGAAACTCCAAATTTTCGCAGTTCTGATGCTCGAAACGAATAACTAGAACGGCCTAGGGGAAAACTACTCATACCGTTGTAATGGGGCGAGTTTCTACTTTCAGATGCAACAGAAACTTTGCGGATTGGTCAATCCGTTCGCGAGATATGGCAGTTTTGATGTAAGAAACGCTTGAGAAACTCCAAATTTTCGCACTTCTGATGCTCGAAACGAATAACTAGAACGTCCTGGGGGAAAACTAGTCATACCGTTGTAATGGGGCGAGTTTCTACTTTCAGATGCAACAGAAACTTTGCGGATTGGTCAATCCGTTCGCGAGATATGGCATTTTTGAGGTAAGAAACGCTTGAAAAACTCCAAATTTTCGCAGTTCTGATGCTCGAAACGAATAACTAAAGCGGCCTAGGGGAAAACTACTCATACCGTTGTAATGGGGCGAGTTTCTACTTTCAGATGCAACAGAAACTTTGCGGATTTGTCAATCCGTTCGCGAGATATGACAGTTTTGACGTAAGAAACGCTTGAGAAACTCCAAATTTTCGCAGTTCTGATGCTCGAAACGAATAACTAGAACGGCCTAGGGGAAAACTACTCATACCGTTGTAACGGGGCGAGTTTCTACTTTCAGATGCAACAGAAACTTTGCGGATTGGTCAATCCGTTCGCGAGATATGGCAGTTTTGATGTAAGAAACGCTTGAGAAACTCCAAATTTTCGCAGTTCTGATGCTCGAAACGAATAACTAGAACGGCCTAGGGGTAAACTACTCATACCGTTGTAATGGGGCGAGTTTCTACTTTCAGATGCAACAGAAACTTTGCGGATTGGTCAATCCGTTCGCGAGATATGGCAGTTTTGAGGTAAGAAACGCTTGAGAAACTCCAAATTTTCGCAGTTCTGATGCTCGAAACGATTAACTAGAACGGCCTAGGGGAAAACTACTTATACCGTTGTAATGGGGCTAGTTTCTACTTTCAGATGCAACAGAAACTTTGCGGATTGGTCAATCCGTTCGCGAGATATGGCAGTTTTGAGGTAAGAAACGCTTGAGAAACTCCAAATTTTCGCAGTTCTGATGCTCGAAACGAATAACTAGAACGGCCTAGGGGAAAACTACTCATACCGTAGTAATGGTGCGAGTTTCTACTTTCAGATGCAACAGAAACTTTGCGGATTGGTCAATCCGTTCGCGAGATATGGCAGTTTTGAGGTAAGAAACGCTTGAGAAACTCCAAATTTTCGCACTTCTGATGCTCGAAACGAATAACTAGAACGGCCTGGGGGAAAACTACTCATACCGTTGTAATGGGGCGAGTTTCTACTTTCAGATGCAACAGAAACTTTGCGGATTGGTCAATCCGTTCGCGAGATATGGCAGTTTTGATGTAAGAAACGCTTGAAAAACTCCAAATTTTCGCAGTTCTGATGCTCGAAACGAATAACCAGAACGGCCTAGGGGAAAACTACTCATACCGTTGTAATGGGGCTAGTTTCTACATTCAGATGCAACAGAAACTTTGCGGATTGGTCAATCCGTTCGCGAGATATGACAGTTTTGAGGTAAGAAACGCTTGAGAAACTCCAAATTTTCGCAGTTCTGATGCTCGAAACGAATAACTAGAACGGCCTAGGGGAAAACTACTCATACCGTTGTAATGGGGCGAGTTTCTACTTTCAGATGCAACAGAAACTTTGCGGATTGGTCAATCCGTTCGCGAGATATGGCAGTTTTGATGTAAGAAACGCTTGAGAAACTCCAAATTTTCGCACTTCTGATGCTCGAAACGAATAACTAGAACGGCCTGGGGGAAAACTAGTCATACCGTTGTAATGGGGCGAGTTTCTACTTTCAGATGCAACAGAAACTTTGCGGATTGGTCAATCCGTTCGCGAGATATGGCAGTTTTGATGTAAGAAACGCTTGAAAAACTCCAAATTTTCGCAGTTCTGATGCTCGAAACGAATAACCAGAACGGCCTAGGGGAAAACTACTCATACCGTTGTAATGGGGCTAGTTTCTACTTTCAGATGCAACAGAAACTTTGCGGATTGGTCAATCCGTTCGCGAGATATGGCAGTTTTGAGGTAAGAAACGCTTGAAAAACTCCAAATTTTCGCAGTTCTGATGCTCGAAACGAATAACCAGAACGGCCTAGGGGAAAACTACTCATACCGTTGTAATGGGGCTAGCTTCTACTTTCAGATGCAACAGAAACTTTGCGGATTGGTCAATCCGTTCGCGAGATATGGCAGTTTTGAGGTAAGAAACGCTTGAGAAACTCCAAATTTTCGCAGTTCTGATGCTCGAAACGAATAACTAGAACGGCCTAGGGGAAAACTACTCATACCGTTGTAATGGGGCGAGTTTCTACTTTCAGATGCAACAGAAACTTTGCGGATTGGTCAATCCGTTCGCGAGATATGGCATTTTTGAGGTAAGAAACGCTTGAAAAACTCCAAATTTTCGCAGTTCTGATGCTCGAAACGAATAACTAAAGCGGCCTAGGGGAAAACTACTCATACCGTTGTAATGGGGCGAGTTTCTACTTTCAGATGCAACAGAAACTTTGCGGATTGGTCAATCCGTTCGCGAGATATGGCAGTTTTGAGGTAAGAAACGCTTGAAAAACTCCAAATTTTCGCAGTTCTGATGCTCGAAACGAATAACCAGAACGGCCTAGGGGAAAACTACTCATACCGTTGTAATGGGGCTAGCTTCTACTTTCAGATGCAA